>NW_028232123.1:132500-182850 GCF_054491065.1 Syngnathus leptorhynchus | reverse complement strand
CCCCCAACAGCCTTTTTTTTCATAACACTTTAACCAGAGTGACGGGAGAGCGGCATTTCAGAAAACGTGCTTATCTCGGCGAGAAAAAGCGATTTCGGCAATAAAATTTAAAACGCGTGTAAAACATAAACCAAACGATGAAATTGGTTATTTCTTCATGTATAATGATCAACTCGATACTCCCTAGCCCCCAACAGCCTTTTTTTTCATAACACTTTAACCAGAGTGACGGGAGAGCGGCATTTCAGAAAACGTGCTTATCTCGGCGAGAAAAAGCGATTTCGGCAATAAAATTTAAAACGCGTGTAAAACATAAACCAAACGATGAAATTGGTTATTTCTTCATGTATAATGATCAACTCGATACTCCCTAGCCCCCAACAGCCTTTTTTTTCATAACACTTTAACCAGAGTGACGGGAGAGCGGCATTTCAGAAAACGTGCTTATCTCGGCGAGAAAAAGCGATTTCGGCAATAAAATTTAAAACGCGTGTAAAACATAAACCAAACGATGAAATTGGTTATTTCTTCATGTATAATGATCAACTCGATACTCCCTAGCCCCCAACAGCCTTTTTTTTCATAACACTTTAACCAGAGTGACGGGAGAGCGGCATTTCAGAAAACGTGCTTATCTCGGCGAGAAAAAGCGATTTCGGCAATAAAATTTAAAACGCGTGTAAAACATAAACCAAACGATGAAATTGGTTATTTCTTCATGTATAATGATCAACTCGATACTCCCTAGCCCCCAACAGCCTTTTTTTTCATAACACTTTAACCAGAGTGACGGGAGAGCGGCATTTCAGAAAACGTGCTTATCTCGGCGAGAAAAAGCGATTTCGGCAATAAAATTTAAAACGCGTGTAAAACATAAACCAAACGATGAAATTGGTTATTTCTTCATGTATAATGATCAACTCGATACTCCCTAGCCCCCAACAGCCTTTTTTTTCATAACACTTTAACCAGAGTGACGGGAGAGCGGCATTTCAGAAAACGTGCTTATCTCGGCGAGAAAAAGCGATTTCGGCAATAAAATTTAAAACGCGTGTAAAACATAAACCAAACGATGAAATTGGTTATTTCTTCATGTATAATGATCAACTCGATACTCCCTAGCCCCCAACAGCCTTTTTTTTCATAACACTTTAACCAGAGTGACGGGAGAGCGGCATTTCAGAAAACGTGCTTATCTCGGCGAGAAAAAGCGATTTCGGCAATAAAATTTAAAACGCGTGTAAAACATAAACCAAACGATGAAATTGGTTATTTCTTCATGTATAATGATCAACTCGATACTCCCTAGCCCCCAACAGCCTTTTTTTTCATAACACTTTAACCAGAGTGACGGGAGAGCGGCATTTCAGAAAACGTGCTTATCTCGGCGAGAAAAAGCGATTTCGGCAATAAAATTTAAAACGCGTGTAAAACATAAACCAAACGATGAAATTGGTTATTTCTTCATGTATAATGATCAACTCGATACTCCCTAGCCCCCAACAGCCTTTTTTTTCATAACACTTTAACCAGAGTGACGGGAGAGCGGCATTTCAGAAAACGTGCTTATCTCGGCGAGAAAAAGCGATTTCGGCAATAAAATTTAAAACGCGTGTAAAACATAAACCAAACGATGAAATTGGTTATTTCTTCATGTATAATGATCAACTCGATACTCCCTAGCCCCCAACAGCCTTTTTTTTCATAACACTTTAACCAGAGTGACGGGAGAGCGGCATTTCAGAAAACGTGCTTATCTCGGCGAGAAAAAGCGATTTCGGCAATAAAATTTAAAACGCGTGTAAAACATAAACCAAACGATGAAATTGGTTATTTCTTCATGTATAATGATCAACTCGATACTCCCTAGCCCCCAACAGCCTTTTTTTTCATAACACTTTAACCAGAGTGACGGGAGAGCGGCATTTCAGAAAACGTGCTTATCTCGGCGAGAAAAAGCGATTTCGGCAATAAAATTTAAAACGCGTGTAAAACATAAACCAAACGATGAAATTGGTTATTTCTTCATGTATAATGATCAACTCGATACTCCCTAGCCCCCAACAGCCTTTTTTTTCATAACACTTTAACCAGAGTGACGGGAGAGCGGCATTTCAGAAAACGTGCTTATCTCGGCGAGAAAAAGCGATTTCGGCAATAAAATTTAAAACGCGTGTAAAACATAAACCAAACGATGAAATTGGTTATTTCTTCATGTATAATGATCAACTCGATACTCCCTAGCCCCCAACAGCCTTTTTTTTCATAACACTTTAACCAGAGTGACGGGAGAGCGGCATTTCAGAAAACGTGCTTATCTCGGCGAGAAAAAGCGATTTCGGCAATAAAATTTAAAACGCGTGTAAAACATAAACCAAACGATGAAATTGGTTATTTCTTCATGTATAATGATCAACTCGATACTCCCTAGCCCCCAACAGCCTTTTTTTTCATAACACTTTAACCAGAGTGACGGGAGAGCGGCATTTCAGAAAACGTGCTTATCTCGGCGAGAAAAAGCGATTTCGGCAATAAAATTTAAAACGCGTGTAAAACATAAACCAAACGATGAAATTGGTTATTTCTTCATGTATAATGATCAACTCGATACTCCCTAGCCCCCAACAGCCTTTTTTTTCATAACACTTTAACCAGAGTGACGGGAGAGCGGCATTTCAGAAAACGTGCTTATCTCGGCGAGAAAAAGCGATTTCGGCAATAAAATTTAAAACGCGTGTAAAACATAAACCAAACGATGAAATTGGTTATTTCTTCATGTATAATGATCAACTCGATACTCCCTAGCCCCCAACAGCCTTTTTTTTCATAACACTTTAACCAGAGTGACGGGAGAGCGGCATTTCAGAAAACGTGCTTATCTCGGCGAGAAAAAGCGATTTCGGCAATAAAATTTAAAACGCGTGTAAAACATAAACCAAACGATGAAATTGGTTATTTCTTCATGTATAATGATCAACTCGATACTCCCTAGCCCCCAACAGCCTTTTTTTTCATAACACTTTAACCAGAGTGACGGGAGAGCGGCATTTCAGAAAACGTGCTTATCTCGGCGAGAAAAAGCGATTTCGGCAATAAAATTTAAAACGCGTGTAAAACATAAACCAAACGATGAAATTGGTTATTTCTTCATGTATAATGATCAACTCGATACTCCCTAGCCCCCAACAGCCTTTTTTTTCATAACACTTTAACCAGAGTGACGGGAGAGCGGCATTTCAGAAAACGTGCTTATCTCGGCGAGAAAAAGCGATTTCGGCAATAAAATTTAAAACGCGTGTAAAACATAAACCAAACGATGAAATTGGTTATTTCTTCATGTATAATGATCAACTCGATACTCCCTAGCCCCCAACAGCCTTTTTTTTCATAACACTTTAACCAGAGTGACGGGAGAGCGGCATTTCAGAAAACGTGCTTATCTCGGCGAGAAAAAGCGATTTCGGCAATAAAATTTAAAACGCGTGTAAAACATAAACCAAACGATGAAATTGGTTATTTCTTCATGTATAATGATCAACTCGATACTCCCTAGCCCCCAACAGCCTTTTTTTTCATAACACTTTAACCAGAGTGACGGGAGAGCGGCATTTCAGAAAACGTGCTTATCTCGGCGAGAAAAAGCGATTTCGGCAATAAAATTTAAAACGCGTGTAAAACATAAACCAAACGATGAAATTGGTTATTTCTTCATGTATAATGATCAACTCGATACTCCCTAGCCCCCAACAGCCTTTTTTTTCATAACACTTTAACCAGAGTGACGGGAGAGCGGCATTTCAGAAAACGTGCTTATCTCGGCGAGAAAAAGCGATTTCGGCAATAAAATTTAAAACGCGTGTAAAACATAAACCAAACGATGAAATTGGTTATTTCTTCATGTATAATGATCAACTCGATACTCCCTAGCCCCCAACAGCCTTTTTTTTCATAACACTTTAACCAGAGTGACGGGAGAGCGGCATTTCAGAAAACGTGCTTATCTCGGCGAGAAAAAGCGATTTCGGCAATAAAATTTAAAACGCGTGTAAAACATAAACCAAACGATGAAATTGGTTATTTCTTCATGTATAATGATCAACTCGATACTCCCTAGCCCCCAACAGCCTTTTTTTTCATAACACTTTAACCAGAGTGACGGGAGAGCGGCATTTCAGAAAACGTGCTTATCTCGGCGAGAAAAAGCGATTTCGGCAATAAAATTTAAAACGCGTGTAAAACATAAACCAAACGATGAAATTGGTTATTTCTTCATGTATAATGATCAACTCGATACTCCCTAGCCCCCAACAGCCTTTTTTTTCATAACACTTTAACCAGAGTGACGGGAGAGCGGCATTTCAGAAAACGTGCTTATCTCGGCGAGAAAAAGCGATTTCGGCAATAAAATTTAAAACGCGTGTAAAACATAAACCAAACGATGAAATTGGTTATTTCTTCATGTATAATGATCAACTCGATACTCCCTAGCCCCCAACAGCCTTTTTTTTCATAACACTTTAACCAGAGTGACGGGAGAGCGGCATTTCAGAAAACGTGCTTATCTCGGCGAGAAAAAGCGATTTCGGCAATAAAATTTAAAACGCGTGTAAAACATAAACCAAACGATGAAATTGGTTATTTCTTCATGTATAATGATCAACTCGATACTCCCTAGCCCCCAACAGCCTTTTTTTTCATAACACTTTAACCAGAGTGACGGGAGAGCGGCATTTCAGAAAACGTGCTTATCTCGGCGAGAAAAAGCGATTTCGGCAATAAAATTTAAAACGCGTGTAAAACATAAACCAAACGATGAAATTGGTTATTTCTTCATGTATAATGATCAACTCGATACTCCCTAGCCCCCAACAGCCTTTTTTTTCATAACACTTTAACCAGAGTGACGGGAGAGCGGCATTTCAGAAAACGTGCTTATCTCGGCGAGAAAAAGCGATTTCGGCAATAAAATTTAAAACGCGTGTAAAACATAAACCAAACGATGAAATTGGTTATTTCTTCATGTATAATGATCAACTCGATACTCCCTAGCCCCCAACAGCCTTTTTTTTCATAACACTTTAACCAGAGTGACGGGAGAGCGGCATTTCAGAAAACGTGCTTATCTCGGCGAGAAAAAGCGATTTCGGCAATAAAATTTAAAACGCGTGTAAAACATAAACCAAACGATGAAATTGGTTATTTCTTCATGTATAATGATCAACTCGATACTCCCTAGCCCCCAACAGCCTTTTTTTTCATAACACTTTAACCAGAGTGACGGGAGAGCGGCATTTCAGAAAACGTGCTTATCTCGGCGAGAAAAAGCGATTTCGGCAATAAAATTTAAAACGCGTGTAAAACATAAACCAAACGATGAAATTGGTTATTTCTTCATGTATAATGATCAACTCGATACTCCCTAGCCCCCAACAGCCTTTTTTTTCATAACACTTTAACCAGAGTGACGGGAGAGCGGCATTTCAGAAAACGTGCTTATCTCGGCGAGAAAAAGCGATTTCGGCAATAAAATTTAAAACGCGTGTAAAACATAAACCAAACGATGAAATTGGTTATTTCTTCATGTATAATGATCAACTCGATACTCCCTAGCCCCCAACAGCCTTTTTTTTCATAACACTTTAACCAGAGTGACGGGAGAGCGGCATTTCAGAAAACGTGCTTATCTCGGCGAGAAAAAGCGATTTCGGCAATAAAATTTAAAACGCGTGTAAAACATAAACCAAACGATGAAATTGGTTATTTCTTCATGTATAATGATCAACTCGATACTCCCTAGCCCCCAACAGCCTTTTTTTTCATAACACTTTAACCAGAGTGACGGGAGAGCGGCATTTCAGAAAACGTGCTTATCTCGGCGAGAAAAAGCGATTTCGGCAATAAAATTTAAAACGCGTGTAAAACATAAACCAAACGATGAAATTGGTTATTTCTTCATGTATAATGATCAACTCGATACTCCCTAGCCCCCAACAGCCTTTTTTTTCATAACACTTTAACCAGAGTGACGGGAGAGCGGCATTTCAGAAAACGTGCTTATCTCGGCGAGAAAAAGCGATTTCGGCAATAAAATTTAAAACGCGTGTAAAACATAAACCAAACGATGAAATTGGTTATTTCTTCATGTATAATGATCAACTCGATACTCCCTAGCCCCCAACAGCCTTTTTTTTCATAACACTTTAACCAGAGTGACGGGAGAGCGGCATTTCAGAAAACGTGCTTATCTCGGCGAGAAAAAGCGATTTCGGCAATAAAATTTAAAACGCGTGTAAAACATAAACCAAACGATGAAATTGGTTATTTCTTCATGTATAATGATCAACTCGATACTCCCTAGCCCCCAACAGCCTTTTTTTTCATAACACTTTAACCAGAGTGACGGGAGAGCGGCATTTCAGAAAACGTGCTTATCTCGGCGAGAAAAAGCGATTTCGGCAATAAAATTTAAAACGCGTGTAAAACATAAACCAAACGATGAAATTGGTTATTTCTTCATGTATAATGATCAACTCGATACTCCCTAGCCCCCAACAGCCTTTTTTTTCATAACACTTTAACCAGAGTGACGGGAGAGCGGCATTTCAGAAAACGTGCTTATCTCGGCGAGAAAAAGCGATTTCGGCAATAAAATTTAAAACGCGTGTAAAACATAAACCAAACGATGAAATTGGTTATTTCTTCATGTATAATGATCAACTCGATACTCCCTAGCCCCCAACAGCCTTTTTTTTCATAACACTTTAACCAGAGTGACGGGAGAGCGGCATTTCAGAAAACGTGCTTATCTCGGCGAGAAAAAGCGATTTCGGCAATAAAATTTAAAACGCGTGTAAAACATAAACCAAACGATGAAATTGGTTATTTCTTCATGTATAATGATCAACTCGATACTCCCTAGCCCCCAACAGCCTTTTTTTTCATAACACTTTAACCAGAGTGACGGGAGAGCGGCATTTCAGAAAACGTGCTTATCTCGGCGAGAAAAAGCGATTTCGGCAATAAAATTTAAAACGCGTGTAAAACATAAACCAAACGATGAAATTGGTTATTTCTTCATGTATAATGATCAACTCGATACTCCCTAGCCCCCAACAGCCTTTTTTTTCATAACACTTTAACCAGAGTGACGGGAGAGCGGCATTTCAGAAAACGTGCTTATCTCGGCGAGAAAAAGCGATTTCGGCAATAAAATTTAAAACGCGTGTAAAACATAAACCAAACGATGAAATTGGTTATTTCTTCATGTATAATGATCAACTCGATACTCCCTAGCCCCCAACAGCCTTTTTTTTCATAACACTTTAACCAGAGTGACGGGAGAGCGGCATTTCAGAAAACGTGCTTATCTCGGCGAGAAAAAGCGATTTCGGCAATAAAATTTAAAACGCGTGTAAAACATAAACCAAACGATGAAATTGGTTATTTCTTCATGTATAATGATCAACTCGATACTCCCTAGCCCCCAACAGCCTTTTTTTTCATAACACTTTAACCAGAGTGACGGGAGAGCGGCATTTCAGAAAACGTGCTTATCTCGGCGAGAAAAAGCGATTTCGGCAATAAAATTTAAAACGCGTGTAAAACATAAACCAAACGATGAAATTGGTTATTTCTTCATGTATAATGATCAACTCGATACTCCCTAGCCCCCAACAGCCTTTTTTTTCATAACACTTTAACCAGAGTGACGGGAGAGCGGCATTTCAGAAAACGTGCTTATCTCGGCGAGAAAAAGCGATTTCGGCAATAAAATTTAAAACGCGTGTAAAACATAAACCAAACGATGAAATTGGTTATTTCTTCATGTATAATGATCAACTCGATACTCCCTAGCCCCCAACAGCCTTTTTTTTCATAACACTTTAACCAGAGTGACGGGAGAGCGGCATTTCAGAAAACGTGCTTATCTCGGCGAGAAAAAGCGATTTCGGCAATAAAATTTAAAACGCGTGTAAAACATAAACCAAACGATGAAATTGGTTATTTCTTCATGTATAATGATCAACTCGATACTCCCTAGCCCCCAACAGCCTTTTTTTTCATAACACTTTAACCAGAGTGACGGGAGAGCGGCATTTCAGAAAACGTGCTTATCTCGGCGAGAAAAAGCGATTTCGGCAATAAAATTTAAAACGCGTGTAAAACATAAACCAAACGATGAAATTGGTTATTTCTTCATGTATAATGATCAACTCGATACTCCCTAGCCCCCAACAGCCTTTTTTTTCATAACACTTTAACCAGAGTGACGGGAGAGCGGCATTTCAGAAAACGTGCTTATCTCGGCGAGAAAAAGCGATTTCGGCAATAAAATTTAAAACGCGTGTAAAACATAAACCAAACGATGAAATTGGTTATTTCTTCATGTATAATGATCAACTCGATACTCCCTAGCCCCCAACAGCCTTTTTTTTCATAACACTTTAACCAGAGTGACGGGAGAGCGGCATTTCAGAAAACGTGCTTATCTCGGCGAGAAAAAGCGATTTCGGCAATAAAATTTAAAACGCGTGTAAAACATAAACCAAACGATGAAATTGGTTATTTCTTCATGTATAATGATCAACTCGATACTCCCTAGCCCCCAACAGCCTTTTTTTTCATAACACTTTAACCAGAGTGACGGGAGAGCGGCATTTCAGAAAACGTGCTTATCTCGGCGAGAAAAAGCGATTTCGGCAATAAAATTTAAAACGCGTGTAAAACATAAACCAAACGATGAAATTGGTTATTTCTTCATGTATAATGATCAACTCGATACTCCCTAGCCCCCAACAGCCTTTTTTTTCATAACACTTTAACCAGAGTGACGGGAGAGCGGCATTTCAGAAAACGTGCTTATCTCGGCGAGAAAAAGCGATTTCGGCAATAAAATTTAAAACGCGTGTAAAACATAAACCAAACGATGAAATTGGTTATTTCTTCATGTATAATGATCAACTCGATACTCCCTAGCCCCCAACAGCCTTTTTTTTCATAACACTTTAACCAGAGTGACGGGAGAGCGGCATTTCAGAAAACGTGCTTATCTCGGCGAGAAAAAGCGATTTCGGCAATAAAATTTAAAACGCGTGTAAAACATAAACCAAACGATGAAATTGGTTATTTCTTCATGTATAATGATCAACTCGATACTCCCTAGCCCCCAACAGCCTTTTTTTTCATAACACTTTAACCAGAGTGACGGGAGAGCGGCATTTCAGAAAACGTGCTTATCTCGGCGAGAAAAAGCGATTTCGGCAATAAAATTTAAAACGCGTGTAAAACATAAACCAAACGATGAAATTGGTTATTTCTTCATGTATAATGATCAACTCGATACTCCCTAGCCCCCAACAGCCTTTTTTTTCATAACACTTTAACCAGAGTGACGGGAGAGCGGCATTTCAGAAAACGTGCTTATCTCGGCGAGAAAAAGCGATTTCGGCAATAAAATTTAAAACGCGTGTAAAACATAAACCAAACGATGAAATTGGTTATTTCTTCATGTATAATGATCAACTCGATACTCCCTAGCCCCCAACAGCCTTTTTTTTCATAACACTTTAACCAGAGTGACGGGAGAGCGGCATTTCAGAAAACGTGCTTATCTCGGCGAGAAAAAGCGATTTCGGCAATAAAATTTAAAACGCGTGTAAAACATAAACCAAACGATGAAATTGGTTATTTCTTCATGTATAATGATCAACTCGATACTCCCTAGCCCCCAACAGCCTTTTTTTTCATAACACTTTAACCAGAGTGACGGGAGAGCGGCATTTCAGAAAACGTGCTTATCTCGGCGAGAAAAAGCGATTTCGGCAATAAAATTTAAAACGCGTGTAAAACATAAACCAAACGATGAAATTGGTTATTTCTTCATGTATAATGATCAACTCGATACTCCCTAGCCCCCAACAGCCTTTTTTTTCATAACACTTTAACCAGAGTGACGGGAGAGCGGCATTTCAGAAAACGTGCTTATCTCGGCGAGAAAAAGCGATTTCGGCAATAAAATTTAAAACGCGTGTAAAACATAAACCAAACGATGAAATTGGTTATTTCTTCATGTATAATGATCAACTCGATACTCCCTAGCCCCCAACAGCCTTTTTTTTCATAACACTTTAACCAGAGTGACGGGAGAGCGGCATTTCAGAAAACGTGCTTATCTCGGCGAGAAAAAGCGATTTCGGCAATAAAATTTAAAACGCGTGTAAAACATAAACCAAACGATGAAATTGGTTATTTCTTCATGTATAATGATCAACTCGATACTCCCTAGCCCCCAACAGCCTTTTTTTTCATAACACTTTAACCAGAGTGACGGGAGAGCGGCATTTCAGAAAACGTGCTTATCTCGGCGAGAAAAAGCGATTTCGGCAATAAAATTTAAAACGCGTGTAAAACATAAACCAAACGATGAAATTGGTTATTTCTTCATGTATAATGATCAACTCGATACTCCCTAGCCCCCAACAGCCTTTTTTTTCATAACACTTTAACCAGAGTGACGGGAGAGCGGCATTTCAGAAAACGTGCTTATCTCGGCGAGAAAAAGCGATTTCGGCAATAAAATTTAAAACGCGTGTAAAACATAAACCAAACGATGAAATTGGTTATTTCTTCATGTATAATGATCAACTCGATACTCCCTAGCCCCCAACAGCCTTTTTTTTCATAACACTTTAACCAGAGTGACGGGAGAGCGGCATTTCAGAAAACGTGCTTATCTCGGCGAGAAAAAGCGATTTCGGCAATAAAATTTAAAACGCGTGTAAAACATAAACCAAACGATGAAATTGGTTATTTCTTCATGTATAATGATCAACTCGATACTCCCTAGCCCCCAACAGCCTTTTTTTTCATAACACTTTAACCAGAGTGACGGGAGAGCGGCATTTCAGAAAACGTGCTTATCTCGGCGAGAAAAAGCGATTTCGGCAATAAAATTTAAAACGCGTGTAAAACATAAACCAAACGATGAAATTGGTTATTTCTTCATGTATAATGATCAACTCGATACTCCCTAGCCCCCAACAGCCTTTTTTTTCATAACACTTTAACCAGAGTGACGGGAGAGCGGCATTTCAGAAAACGTGCTTATCTCGGCGAGAAAAAGCGATTTCGGCAATAAAATTTAAAACGCGTGTAAAACATAAACCAAACGATGAAATTGGTTATTTCTTCATGTATAATGATCAACTCGATACTCCCTAGCCCCCAACAGCCTTTTTTTTCATAACACTTTAACCAGAGTGACGGGAGAGCGGCATTTCAGAAAACGTGCTTATCTCGGCGAGAAAAAGCGATTTCGGCAATAAAATTTAAAACGCGTGTAAAACATAAACCAAACGATGAAATTGGTTATTTCTTCATGTATAATGATCAACTCGATACTCCCTAGCCCCCAACAGCCTTTTTTTTCATAACACTTTAACCAGAGTGACGGGAGAGCGGCATTTCAGAAAACGTGCTTATCTCGGCGAGAAAAAGCGATTTCGGCAATAAAATTTAAAACGCGTGTAAAACATAAACCAAACGATGAAATTGGTTATTTCTTCATGTATAATGATCAACTCGATACTCCCTAGCCCCCAACAGCCTTTTTTTTCATAACACTTTAACCAGAGTGACGGGAGAGCGGCATTTCAGAAAACGTGCTTATCTCGGCGAGAAAAAGCGATTTCGGCAATAAAATTTAAAACGCGTGTAAAACATAAACCAAACGATGAAATTGGTTATTTCTTCATGTATAATGATCAACTCGATACTCCCTAGCCCCCAACAGCCTTTTTTTTCATAACACTTTAACCAGAGTGACGGGAGAGCGGCATTTCAGAAAACGTGCTTATCTCGGCGAGAAAAAGCGATTTCGGCAATAAAATTTAAAACGCGTGTAAAACATAAACCAAACGATGAAATTGGTTATTTCTTCATGTATAATGATCAACTCGATACTCCCTAGCCCCCAACAGCCTTTTTTTTCATAACACTTTAACCAGAGTGACGGGAGAGCGGCATTTCAGAAAACGTGCTTATCTCGGCGAGAAAAAGCGATTTCGGCAATAAAATTTAAAACGCGTGTAAAACATAAACCAAACGATGAAATTGGTTATTTCTTCATGTATAATGATCAACTCGATACTCCCTAGCCCCCAACAGCCTTTTTTTTCATAACACTTTAACCAGAGTGACGGGAGAGCGGCATTTCAGAAAACGTGCTTATCTCGGCGAGAAAAAGCGATTTCGGCAATAAAATTTAAAACGCGTGTAAAACATAAACCAAACGATGAAATTGGTTATTTCTTCATGTATAATGATCAACTCGATACTCCCTAGCCCCCAACAGCCTTTTTTTTCATAACACTTTAACCAGAGTGACGGGAGAGCGGCATTTCAGAAAACGTGCTTATCTCGGCGAGAAAAAGCGATTTCGGCAATAAAATTTAAAACGCGTGTAAAACATAAACCAAACGATGAAATTGGTTATTTCTTCATGTATAATGATCAACTCGATACTCCCTAGCCCCCAACAGCCTTTTTTTTCATAACACTTTAACCAGAGTGACGGGAGAGCGGCATTTCAGAAAACGTGCTTATCTCGGCGAGAAAAAGCGATTTCGGCAATAAAATTTAAAACGCGTGTAAAACATAAACCAAACGATGAAATTGGTTATTTCTTCATGTATAATGATCAACTCGATACTCCCTAGCCCCCAACAGCCTTTTTTTTCATAACACTTTAACCAGAGTGACGGGAGAGCGGCATTTCAGAAAACGTGCTTATCTCGGCGAGAAAAAGCGATTTCGGCAATAAAATTTAAAACGCGTGTAAAACATAAACCAAACGATGAAATTGGTTATTTCTTCATGATAATGATCAACTCGATACTCCCTAGCCCCCAACAGCCTTTTTTTTCATAACACTTTAACCAGAGTGACGGGAGAGCGGCATTTCAGAAAACGTGCTTATCTCGGCGAGAAAAAGCGATTTCGGCAATAAAATTTAAAACGCGTGTAAAACATAAACCAAACGATGAAATTGGTTATTTCTTCATGTATAATGATCAACTCGATACTCCCTAGCCCCCAACAGCCTTTTTTTTCATAACACTTTAACCAGAGTGACGGGAGAGCGGCATTTCAGAAAACGTGCTTATCTCGGCGAGAAAAAGCGATTTCGGCAATAAAATTTAAAACGCGTGTAAAACATAAACCAAACGATGAAATTGGTTATTTCTTCATGTATAATGATCAACTCGATACTCCCTAGCCCCCAACAGCCTTTTTTTTCATAACACTTTAACCAGAGTGACGGGAGAGCGGCATTTCAGAAAACGTGCTTATCTCGGCGAGAAAAAGCGATTTCGGCAATAAAATTTAAAACGCGTGTAAAACATAAACCAAACGATGAAATTGGTTATTTCTTCATGTATAATGATCAACTCGATACTCCCTAGCCCCCAACAGCCTTTTTTTTCATAACACTTTAACCAGAGTGACGGGAGAGCGGCATTTCAGAAAACGTGCTTATCTCGGCGAGAAAAAGCGATTTCGGCAATAAAATTTAAAACGCGTGTAAAACATAAACCAAACGATGAAATTGGTTATTTCTTCATGTATAATGATCAACTCGATACTCCCTAGCCCCCAAAAGCCTTTTTTTTCATAACACTTTAACCAGAGTGACGGGAGAGCGGCATTTCAGAAAACGTGCTTATCTCGGCGAGAAAAAGCGATTTCGGCAATAAAATTTAAAACGCGTGTAAAACATAAACCAAACGATGAAATTGGTTATTTCTTCATGTATAATGATCAACTCGATACTCCCTAGCCCCCAACAGCCTTTTTTTTCATAACACTTTAACCAGAGTGACGGGAGAGCGGCATTTCAGAAAACGTGCTTATCTCGGCGAGAAAAAGCGATTTCGGCAATAAAATTTAAAACGCGTGTAAAACATAAACCAAACGATGAAATTGGTTATTTCTTCATGTATAATGATCAACTCGATACTCCCTAGCCCCCAACAGCCTTTTTTTTCATAACACTTTAACCAGAGTGACGGGAGAGCGGCATTTCAGAAAACGTGCTTATCTCGGCGAGAAAAAGCGATTTCGGCAATAAAATTTAAAACGCGTGTAAAACATAAACCAAACGATGAAATTGGTTATTTCTTCATGTATAATGATCAACTCGATACTCCCTAGCCCCCAACAGCCTTTTTTTTCATAACACTTTAACCAGAGTGACGGGAGAGCGGCATTTCAGAAAACGTGCTTATCTCGGCGAGAAAAAGCGATTTCGGCAATAAAATTTAAAACGCGTGTAAAACATAAACCAAACGATGAAATTGGTTATTTCTTCATGTATAATGATCAACTCGATACTCCCTAGCCCCCAACAGCCTTTTTTTTCATAACACTTTAACCAGAGTGACGGGAGAGCGGCATTTCAGAAAACGTGCTTATCTCGGCGAGAAAAAGCGATTTCGGCAATAAAATTTAAAACGCGTGTAAAACATAAACCAAACGATGAAATTGGTTATTTCTTCATGTATAATGATCAACTCGATACTCCCTAGCCCCCAACAGCCTTTTTTTTCATAACACTTTAACCAGAGTGACGGGAGAGCGGCATTTCAGAAAACGTGCTTATCTCGGCGAGAAAAAGCGATTTCGGCAATAAAATTTAAAACGCGTGTAAAACATAAACCAAACGATGAAATTGGTTATTTCTTCATGTATAATGTTCAACTCGATACTCCCTAGCCCCCAATAGCCTTTTTTTTCATAACACTTTAACCAGAGTGACGGGAGAGCGGCATTTCAGAAAACGTGCTTATCTCGGCGAGAAAAAGCGATTTTGGCAATAACATTTAAAACGCGTGTAAAACATAAACCAAACGATGAAATTGGTTATTTCTTCATGTATAATGATCAACTCGATACTCCCTAGCCCCCAACAGCCTTTTTTTTCATAACACTTTAACCAGAGTGACGGGAGAGCGGCATTTCAGAAAACGTGCTTATCTCGGCGAGAAAAAGCGATTTCGGCAATAAAATTTAAAACGCGTGTAAAACATAAACCAAACGATGAAATTGGTTATTTCTTCATGTATAATGATCAACTCGATACTCCCTAGCCCCCAACAGCCTTTTTTTTCATAACACTTTAACCAGAGTGACGGGAGAGCGGCATTTCAGAAAACGTGCTTATCTCGGCGAGAAAAAGCGATTTCGGCAATAAAATTTAAAACGCGTGTAAAACATAAACCAAACGATGAAATTGGTTATTTCTTCATGTATAATGATCAACTCGAGTCGAGCTCCAGGGAGAGAGGCTGATTTTTCGCTTTTTGAGGCCGACCGACGAACCGGCGCGGGGCGGACTCAAAAGCCCGCAGAGCCGTAGGCACTTAGAAAAGTTTCGCCTTTGGCTGTGAGCTCCAGGGGAGAGGCTGGTTTTGCGTTATTTTAGGCCGGCTGGAGAACCGGCGCGGGTCGGACGCACAATCCCCGCAGAGCCGTGGGCACTTAGAAAATTTTTGCCAAGTTGGCTCTGAGCGCCTGGTACCTAATATGGAAGTATAGAGGCCGACTTTCGGGCAAGATCACGCCGCGTTAGGCTTCCAGGACCCCGGCTAAGCAATTTTACCGGGCCGCCCGGTTCTTTTTTTGAACCAGCCCGGTTCTTTTTACACTTCCAGCTGGAGCTCAGCAGCGGCTTTTTGCGCAAGATCACGCCGGGTTAGGCTTCCAGGACCTCGGCTAAGCAATTCTACCGGGCCGCCCGGTTCTTTTTTTGAACCAGCCCGGTTCTTTTTACACTTCCAGCTGGAGCTCACGAGCGGCTTTTTGGACAAGATCACGCCGTGTTAGGCTTCCAGAGCCCCGGCTAAGCAATTTTACCGGCCCGCCCGGTTCTTTTTTTTAACCAGCCCGGTTCTTTTTACACTTCCAGCTGGAGCTCAGCAGCGGGTTTTTGGACAAGATCACGCCGTGTTAGGCTTCCAGAGCCCCGGCTAAGCAATTTTACAGGGTCGCCCGGTTCTTTTTTTTAACCAGCCCGGTTTTTTTTACACTTCCAGCTGGAGCTCAGCAGCGGCTTTTTGCACAGTATCACGCCGGGTTAGGCTTCCAGAGCCCCGGCTAAGCAATTTTACCGGGCCGCCCGGTTCTTTTTTTTAACCAGCCCGGTTCTTTTTACACTTCCAGCTGGAGCTCAGCAGCGGCTTTTTGGACAAGATCACGCCGTGTTAGGCTTCCAGAGCCCCGGCTAAGCAATTTTACCGGGTCGCCCGGTTCTTTTTTTAACCAGCCCGGTTCTTTTTACACTTCCAGCTGGAGCTCAGCATCGTGTAAAACATAAACCAAACGATGAAATTGGTTATTTCTTCATGTATAATGATCAACTCGATACTCCCTAGCCCCCAACAGCCTTTTTTTTTTCATAACACTTTAACCAGAGTGACGGGAGAGCGGCATTTCAGAAAACGTGCTTATCTCGGCGAGAAAAAGCGATTTCGGCAATAAAATTTAAAACGCGTGTAAAACATAAACCAAACGATGAAATTGGTTATTTCTTCATGTATAATGATCAACTCGATACTCCCTAGCCCCCAACAGCCTTTTTTTTCATAACACTTTAACCAGAGTGACGGGAGAGCGGCATTTCAGAAAACGTGCTTATCTCGGCGAGAAAAAGCGATTTCGGCAATAAAATTTAAAACGCGTGTAAAACATAAACCAAACGATGAAATTGGTTATTTCTTCATGTATAATGATCAACTCGATACTCCCTAGCCCCCAACAGCCTTTTTTTTCATAACACTTTAACCAGAGTGACGGGAGAGCGGCATTTCAGAAAACGTGCTTATCTCGGCGAGAAAAAGCGATTTCGGCAATAAAATTTAAAACGCGTGTAAAACATAAACCAAACGATGAAATTGGTTATTTCTTCATGTATAATGATCAACTCGATACTCCCTAGCCCCCAACAGCCTTTTTTTTCATAACACTTTAACCAGAGTGACGGGAGAGCGTCATTTCAGAAAACGTGCTTATCTCGGCGAGAAAAAGCGATTTCGGCAATAAAATTTAAAACGCGTGTAAAACATAAACCAAACGATGAAATTGGTTATTTCTTCATGTATAATGATCAACTCGATACTCCCTAGCCCCCAACAGCCTTTTTTTTCATAAAACTTTAACCAGAGTGACGGGAGAGCGGCATTTCAGAAAACGTGCTTATCTCGGCGAGAAAAAGCGATTTCGGCAATAAAATTTAAAACGCGTGAAAAACATAAACCAAACGATGAAATTGGTTATTTCTTCATGTATAATGATCAACTCGATACTCCCTAGCCCCCAACAGCCTTTTTTTTCATAACACTTTAACCAGAGTGACGGGAGAGCGGCATTTCAGAAAACGTGCTTATCTCGGCGAGAAAAAGCGATTTCGGCAATAAAATTTAAAACGCGTGTAAAACATAAACCAAACGATGAAATTGGTTATTTCTTCATGTATAATGATCAACTCGATACTCCCTAGCCCCCAACAGCCTTTTTTTTCATAACACTTTAACCAGAGTGACGGGAGAGCGGCATTTCAGAAAACGTGCTTATCTCGGCGAGAAAAAGCGATTTCGGCAATAAAATTTAAAACGCGTGTAAAACATAAACCAAACGATGAAATTGGTTATTTCTTCATGTATAATGATCAACTCGATACTCCCTAGCCCCCAACAGCCTTTTTTTTCATAACACTTTAACCAGAGTGACGGGAGAGCGGCATTTCAGAAAACGTGCTTATCTCGGCGAGAAAAAGCGATTTCGGCAATAAAATTTAAAACACGTGTAAAACA
This sequence comes from Syngnathus leptorhynchus, assembly GCF_054491065.1. Taxonomy (NCBI): domain Eukaryota; kingdom Metazoa; phylum Chordata; class Actinopteri; order Syngnathiformes; family Syngnathidae; genus Syngnathus; species Syngnathus leptorhynchus. The sequence continues at coordinate 164,983 of NW_028232123.1, read as the reverse complement.
TAAACCAAACGATGAAATTGGTTATTTCTTCATGTATAATGATCAACTCGATACTCCCTAGCCCCCAACAGCCTTTTTTTTCATAACACTTTAACCAGAGTGACGGGAGAGCGGCATTTCAGAAAACGTGCTTATCTCGGCGAGAAAAAGCGATTTCGGCAATAAAATTTAAAACGCGTGTAAAACATAAACCAAACGATGAAATTGGTTATTTCTTCATGTATAATGATCAACTCGATACTCCCTAGCCCCCAACAGCCTTTTTTTTCATAACACTTTAACCAGAGTGACGGGAGAGCGGCATTTCAGAAAACGTGCTTATCTCGGCGAGAAAAAGCGATTTCGGCAATAAAATTTAAAACGCGTGTAAAACATAAACCAAACGATGAAATTGGTTATTTCTTCATGTATAATGATCAACTCGATACTCCCTAGCCCCCAACAGCCTTTTTTTTCATAACACTTTAACCAGAGTGACGGGAGAGCGGCATTTCAGAAAACGTGCTTATCTCGGCGAGAAAAAGCGATTTCGGCAATAAAATTTAAAACGCGTGTAAAACATAAACCAAACGATGAAATTGGTTATTTCTTCATGTATAATGATCAACTCGATACTCCCTAGCCCCCAACAGCCTTTTCTTTCATAACACTTTAACCAGAGTGACGGGAGAGCGGCATTTCAGAAAACGTGCTTATCTCGGCGAGAAAAAGCGATTTCGGCAATAAAATTTAAAACGCGTGTAAAACATAAACCAAACGATGAAATTGGTTATTTCTTCATGTATAATGATCAACTCGATACTCCCTAGCCCCCAACAGCCTTTTTTTTCATAACACTTTAACCAGAGTGACGGGAGAGCGGCATTTCAGAAAACGTGCTTATCTCGGCGAGAAAAAGCGATTTCGGCAATAAAATTTAAAACGCGTGTAAAACATAAACCAAACGATGAAATTGGTTATTTCTTCATGTATAATGATCAACTCGATACTCCCTAGCCCCCAACAGCCTTTTTTTTCATAACACTTTAACCAGAGTGACGGGAGAGCGGCATTTCAGAAAACGTGCTTATCTCGGCGAGAAAAAGCGATTTCGGCAATAAAATTTAAAACGCGTGTAAAACATAAACCAAACGATGAAATTGGTTATTTCTTCATGTATAATGATCAACTCGATACTCCCTAGCCCCCAACAGCCTTTTTTTTCATAACACTTTAACCAGAGTGACGGGAGAGCGGCATTTCAGAAAACGTGCTTATCTCGGCGAGAAAAAGCGATTTCGGCAATAAAATTTAAAACGCGTGTAAAACATAAACCAAACGATGAAATTGGTTATTTCTTCATGTATAATGATCAACTCGATACTCCCTAGCCCCCAACAGCCTTTTCTTTCATAACACTTTAACCAGAGTGACGGGAGAGCGGCATTTCAGAAAACGTGCTTATCTCGGCGAGAAAAAGCGATTTCGGCAATAAAATTTAAAACGCGTGTAAAACATAAACCAAACGATGAAATTGGTTATTTCTTCATGTATAATGATCAACTCGATACTCCCTAGCCCCCAACAGCCTTTTTTTTCATAACACTTTAACCAGAGTGACGGGAGAGCGGCATTTCAGAAAACGTGCTTATCTCGGCGAGAAAAAGCGATTTCGGCAATAAAATTTAAAACGCGTGTAAAACATAAACCAAACGATGAAATTGGTTATTTCTTCATGTATAATGATCAACTCGATACTCCCTAGCCCCCAACAGCCTTTTTTTTCATAACACTTTAACCAGAGTGACGGGAGAGCGGCATTTCAGAAAACGTGCTTATCTCGGCGAGAAAAAGCGATTTCGGCAATAAAATTTAAAACGCGTGTAAAACATAAACCAAACGATGAAATTGGTTATTTCTTCATGTATAATGATCAACTCGATACTCCCTAGCCCCCAACAGCCTTTTTTTTCATAACACTTTAACCAGAGTGACGGGAGAGCGGCATTTCAGAAAACGTGCTTATCTCGGCGAGAAAAAGCGATTTCGGCAATAAAATTTAAAACGCGTGTAAAACATAAACCAAACGATGAAATTGGTTATTTCTTCATGTATAATGATCAACTCGATACTCCCTAGCCCCCAACAGCCTTTTTTTTCATAACACTTTGACCAGAGTGACGGGAGAGCGGCATTTCAGAAAACGTGCTTATCTCGGCGAGAAAAAGCGATTTCGGCAATAAAATTTAAAACGCGTGTAAAACATAAACCAAACGATGAAATTGGTTATTTCTTCATGTATAATGATCAACTCGATACTCCCTAGCCCCCAACAGCCTTTTTTTTCATAACACTTTAACCAGAGTGACGGGAGAGCGGCATTTCAGAAAACGTGCTTATCTCGGCGAGAAAAAGCGATTTCGGCAATAAAATTTAAAACGCGTGTAAAACATAAACCAAACGATGAAATTGGTTATTTCTTCATGTATAATGATCAACTCGATACTCCCTAGCCCCCAACAGCCTTTTTTTTCATAACACTTTAACCAGAGTGACGGGAGAGCGGCATTTCAGAAAACGTGCTTATCTCGGCGAGAAAAAGCGATTTCGGCAATAAAATTTAAAACGCGTGTAAAACATAAACCAAACGATGAAATTGGTTATTTCTTCATGTATAATGATCAACTCGATACTCCCTAGCCCCCAACAGCCTTTTTTTTCATAACACTTTAACCAGAGTGACGGGAGAGCGGCATTTCAGAAAACGTGCTTATCTCGGCGAGAAAAAGCGATTTCGGCAATGAAATTTAAAACGCGTGTAAAACATAAACCAAACGATGAAATTGGTTATTTCTTCATGTATAATGATCAACTCGAGTCGAGCTCCAGGGAGAGAGGCTGATTTTTCGCTTTTTGAGGCCGACCGACGAACCGGCGCGGGGCGGACTCAAAAGCCCGCAGAGCCGTAGGCACTTAGAAAAGTTTCGCCTTTGGCTGTGAGCTCCAGGGGAGAGGCTGGTTTTGCGTTATTTTAGGCCGGCTGGAGAACCGGCGCGGGTCGGACGCACAATCCCCGCAGAGCCGTGGGCACTTAGAAAATTTTGCCAAGTTGGCTCTGAGCGCCTGGTACCTAATATGGAAGTATAGAGGCCGACTTTCGGGCAAGATCACGCCGCGTTAGGCTTCCAGGACCCCGGCTAAGCAATTTTACCGGGCCGCCCGGTTCTTTTTTTGAACCAGCCCGGTTCTTTTTACACTTCCAGCTGGAGCTCAGCAGCGGCTTTTTGCGCAAGATCACGCCGGGTTAGGCTTCCAGGACCTCGGCTAAGCAATTCTACCGGGCCGCCCGGTTCTTTTTTTGAACCAGCCCGGTTCTTTTTACACTTCCAGCTGGAGCTCACGAGCGGCTTTTTGGACAAGATCACGCCGTGTTAGGCTTCCAGAGCCCCGGCTAAGCAATTTTACCGGCCCGCCCGGTTCTTTTTTTTAACCAGCCCGGTTCTTTTTACACTTCCAGCTGGAGCTCAGCAGCGGGTTTTTGGACAAGATCACGCCGTGTTAGGCTTCCAGAGCCCCGGCTAAGCAATTTTACAGGGTCGCCCGGTTCTTTTTTTTAACCAGCCCGGTTTTTTTTACACTTCCAGCTGGAGCTCAGCAGCGGCTTTTTGCACAGTATCACGCCGGGTTAGGCTTCCAGAGCCCCGGCTAAGCAATTTTACCGGGCCGCCCGGTTCTTTTTTTTAACCAGCCCGGTTCTTTTTACACTTCCAGCTGGAGCTCAGCAGCGGCTTTTTGGACAAGATCACGCCGTGTTAGGCTTCCAGAGCCCCGGCTAAGCAATTTTACCGGGTCGCCCGGTTCTTTTTTTAACCAGCCCGGTTCTTTTTACACTTCCAGCTGGAGCTCAGCATCGTGTAAAACATAAACCAAACGATGAAATTGGTTATTTCTTCATGTATAATGATCAACTCGATACTCCCTAGCCCCCAACAGCCTTTTTTTTTTCATAACACTTTAACCAGAGTGACGGGAGAGCGGCATTTCAGAAAACGTGCTTATCTCGGCGAGAAAAAGCGATTTCGGCAATAAAATTTAAAACGCGTGTAAAACATAAACCAAACGATGAAATTGGTTATTTCTTCATGTATAATGATCAACTCGATACTCCCTAGCCCCCAACAGCCTTTTTTTTCATAACACTTTAACCAGAGTGACGGGAGAGCGGCATTTCAGAAAACGTGCTTATCTCGGCGAGAAAAAGCGATTTCGGCAATAAAATTTAAAACGCGTGTAAAACATAAACCAAACGATGAAATTGGTTATTTCTTCATGTATAATGATCAACTCGATACTCCCTAGCCCCCAACAGCCTTTTTTTTCATAACACTTTAACCAGAGTGACGGGAGAGCGGCATTTCAGAAAACGTGCTTATCTCGGCGAGAAAAAGCGATTTCGGCAATAAAATTTAAAACGCGTGTAAAACATAAACCAAACGATGAAATTGGTTATTTCTTCATGTATAATGATCAACTCGAGTCGAGCTCCAGGGAGAGAGGCTGATTTTTCGCTTTTTGAGGCCGACCGACGAACCGGCGCGGGGCGGACTCAAAAGCCCGCAGAGCCGTAGGCACTTAGAAAAGTTTCGCCTTTGGCTGTGAGCTCCAGGGGAGAGGCTGGTTTTGCGTTATTTTAGGCCGGCTGGAGAACCGGCGCGGGTCGGACGCACAATCCCCGCAGAGCCGTGGGCACTTAGAAAATTTTGCCAAGTTGGCTCTGAGCGCCTGGTACCTAATATGGAAGTATAGAGGCCGACTTTCGGGCAAGATCACGCCGCGTTAGGCTTCCAGGACCCCGGCTAAGCAATTTTACCGGGCCGCCCGGTTCTTTTTTTGAACCAGCCCGGTTCTTTTTACACTTCCAGCTGGAGCTCAGCAGCGGCTTTTTGCGCAAGATCACGCCGGGTTAGGCTTCCAGGACCTCGGCTAAGCAATTCTACCGGGCCGCCCGGTTCTTTTTTTGAACCAGCCCGGTTCTTTTTACACTTCCAGCTGGAGCTCACGAGCGGCTTTTTGGACAAGATCACGCCGTGTTAGGCTTCCAGAGCCCCGGCTAAGCAATTTTACCGGCCCGCCCGGTTCTTTTTTTTAACCAGCCCGGTTCTTTTTACACTTCCAGCTGGAGCTCAGCAGCGGGTTTTTGGACAAGATCACGCCGTGTTAGGCTTCCAGAGCCCCGGCTAAGCAATTTTACAGGGTCGCCCGGTTCTTTTTTTTAACCAGCCCGGTTTTTTTTACACTTCCAGCTGGAGCTCAGCAGCGGCTTTTTGCACAGTATCACGCCGGGTTAGGCTTCCAGAGCCCCGGCTAAGCAATTTTACCGGGCCGCCCGGTTCTTTTTTTTAACCAGCCCGGTTCTTTTTACACTTCCAGCTGGAGCTCAGCAGCGGCTTTTTGGACAAGATCACGCCGTGTTAGGCTTCCAGAGCCCCGGCTAAGCAATTTTACCGGGTCGCCCGGTTCTTTTTTTAACCAGCCCGGTTCTTTTTACACTTCCAGCTGGAGCTCAGCATCGTGTAAAACATAAACCAAACGATGAAATTGGTTATTTCTTCATGTATAATGATCAACTCGATACTCCCTAGCCCCCAACAGCCTTTTTTTTTTCATAACACTTTAACCAGAGTGACGGGAGAGCGGCATTTCAGAAAACGTGCTTATCTCGGCGAGAAAAAGCGATTTCGGCAATAAAATTTAAAACGCGTGTAAAACATAAACCAAACGATGAAATTGGTTATTTCTTCATGTATAATGATCAACTCGATACTCCCTAGCCCCCAACAGCCTTTTTTTTCATAACACTTTAACCAGAGTGACGGGAGAGCGGCATTTCAGAAAACGTGCTTATCTCTGCGAGAAAAAGCGATTTCGGCAATAAAATTTAAAACGCGTGTAAAACATAAACCAAACGATGAAATTGGTTATTTCTTCATGTATAATGATCAACTCGATACTCCCTAGCCCCCAACAGCCTTTTTTTTCATAACACTTTAACCAGAGTGACGGGAGAGCGGCATTTCAGAAAACGTGCTTATCTCGGCGAGAAAAAGCGATTTCGGCAATAAAATTTAAAACGCGTGTAAAACATAAACCAAACGATGAAATTGGTTATTTCTTCATGTATAATGATCAACTCGATACTCCCTAGCCCCCAACAGCCTTTTTTTTCATAACACTTTAACCAGAGTGACGGGAGAGCGGCATTTCAGAAAACGTGCTTATCTCGGCGAGAAAAAGCGATTTCGGCAATAAAATTTAAAACGCGTGTAAAACATAAACCAAACGATGAAATTGGTTATTTCTTCATGTATAATGATCAACTCGATACTCCCTAGCCCCCAACAGCCTTTTTTTTCATAACACTTTAACCAGAGTGACGGGAGAGCGGCATTTCAGAAAACGTGCTTATCTCGGCGAGAAAAAGCGATTTCGGCAATAAAATTTAAAATGCGTGTAAAACATAAACCAAACGATGAAATTGGTTATTTCTTCATGTATAATGATCAACTCGATACTCCCTAGCCCCCAACAGCCTTTTTTTTCATAACACTTTAACCAGAGTGACGGGAGAGCGGCATTTCAGAAAACGTGCTTATCTCGGCGAGAAAAAGCGATTTCGGCAATAAAATTTAAAACGCGTGTAAAACATAAACCAAACGATGAAATTGGTTATTTCTTCATGTATAATGATCAACTCGATACTCCCTAGCCCCCAACAGCCTTTTTTTTTCATAACACTTTAACCAGAGTGACGGGAGAGCGGCATTTCAGAAAACGTGCTTATCTCGGCGAGAAAAAGCGATTTCGGCAATAAAATTTAAAACGCGTGTAAAACATAAACCAAACGATGAAATTGGTTATTTCTTCATGTATAATGATCAACTCGATACTCCCTAGCCCCCAACAGCCTTTTTTTTCATAACACTTTAACCAGAGTGACGGGAGAGCGGCATTTCAGAAAACGTGCTTATCTCGGCGAGAAAAAGCGATTTCGGCAATAAAATTTAAAACGCGTGTAAAACATAAACCAAACGATGAAATTGGTTATTTCTTCATGTATAATGATCAACTCGATACTCCCTAGCCCCCAACAGCCTTTTTTTTCATAACACTTTAACCAGAGTGACGGGAGAGCGGCATTTCAGAAAACGTGCTTATCTCGGCGAGAAAAAGCGATTTCGGCAATAAAATTTAAAACTTGTGTAAAACATAAACCAAACGATGAAATTGGTTATTTCTTCATGTATAATGATCAACTCGATACTCCCTAGCCCCCAACAGCCTTTTTTTTCATAACACTTTAACCAGAGTGACGGGAGAGCGGCATTTCAGAAAACGTGCTTATCTCGGCGAGAAAAAGCGATTTCGGCAATAAAATTTAAAACGCGTGTAAAACATAAACCAAACGATGAAATTGGTTATTTCTTCATGTATAATGATCAACTCGATACTCCCTAGCCCCCAACAGCCTTTTTTTTCATAACACTTTAACCAGAGTGACGGGAGAGCGGCATTTCAGAAAACGTGCTTATCTCGGCGAGAAAAAGCGATTTCGGCAATAAAATTTAAAACGCGTGTAAAACATAAACCAAACGATGAAATTGGTTATTTCTTCATGTATAATGATCAACTCGATACTCCCTAGCCCCCAACAGCCTTTTTTTTCATAACACTTTAACCAGAGTGACGGGAGAGCGGCATTTCAGAAAACGTGCTTATCTCGGCGAGAAAAAGCGATTTCGGCAATAAAATTTAAAACGCGTGTAAAACATAAACCAAACGATGAAATTGGTTATTTCTTCATGTATAATGATCAACTCGATACTCCCTAGCCCCCAACAGCCTTTTTTTTCATAACACTTTAACCAGAGTGACGGGAGAGCGGCATTTCAGAAAACGTGCTTATCTCGGCGAGAAAAAGCGATTTCGGCAATAAAATTTAAAACGCGTGTAAAACATAAACCAAACGATGAAATTGGTTATTTCTTCATGTATAATGATCAACTCGATACTCCCTAGCCCCCAACAGCCTTTTTTTTCATAACACTTTAACCAGAGTGACGGGAGAGCGGCATTTCAGAAAACGTGCTTATCTCGGCGAGAAAAAGCGATTTCGGCAATAAAATTTAAAACGCGTGTAAAACATAAACCAAACGATGAAATTGGTTATTTCTTCATGTATAATGATCAACTCGATACTCCCTAGCCCCCAACAGCCTTTTTTTTCATAACACTTTAACCAGAGTGACGGGAGAGCGGCATTTCAGAAAACGTGCTTATCTCGGCGAGAAAAAGCGATTTCGGCAATAAAATTTAAAACGCGTGTAAAACATAAACCAAACGATGAAATTGGTTATTTCTTCATGTATAATGATCAACTCGATACTCCCTAGCCCCCAACAGCCTTTTTTTTCATAACACTTTAACCAGAGTGACGGGAGAGCGGCATTTCAGAAAACGTGCTTATCTCGGCGAGAAAAAGCGATTTCGGCAATAAAATTTAAAACGCGTGTAAAACATAAACCAAACGATGAAATTGGTTATTTCTTCATGTATAATGATCAACTCGATACTCCCTAGCCCCCAACAGCCTTTTTTTTCATAACACTTTAACCAGAGTGACGGGAGAGCGCCATTTCAGAAAACGTGCTTATCTCGGCGAGAAAAAGCGATTTCGGCAATAAAATTTAAAACGCGTGTAAAACATAAACCAAACGATGAAATTGGTTATTTCTTCATGTATAATGATCAACTCGATACTCCCTAGCCCCCAACAGCCTTTTTTTTCATAACACTTTAACCAGAGTGACGGGAGAGCGGCATTTCAGAAAACGTGCTTATCTCGGCGAGAAAAAGCGATTTCGGCAATAAAATTTAAAACGCGTGTAAAACATAAACCAAACGATGAAATTGGTTATTTCTTCATGTATAATGATCAACTCGATACTCCCTAGCCCCCAACAGCCTTTTTTTTCATAACACTTTAACCAGAGTGACGGGAGAGCGGCATTTCAGAAAACGTGCTTATCTCGGCGAGAAAAAGCGATTTCGGCAATAAAATTTAAAACGCGTGTAAAACATAAACCAAACGATGAAATTGGTTATTTCTTCATGTATAATGATCAACTCGATACTCCCTAGCCCCCAACAGCCTTTTTTTTCATAACACTTTAACCAGAGTGACGGGAGAGCGGCATTTCAGAAAACGTGCTTATCTCGGCGGGAAAAAGCGATTTCGGCAATAAAATTTAAAACGCGTGTAAAACATAAACCAAACGATGAAATTGGTTATTTCTTCATGTATAATGATCAACTCGATACTCCCTAGCCCCCAACAGCCTTTTTTTTCATAACACTTTAACCAGAGTGACGGGAGAGCGGCATTTCAGAAAACGTGCTTATCTCGGCGAGAAAAAGCGATTTCGGCAATAAAATTTAAAACGCGTGTAAAACATAAACCAAACGATGAAATTGGTTATTTCTTCATGTATAATGATCAACTCGATACTCCCTAGCCCCCAACAGGCTTTTTTTTCATAACACTTTAACCAGAGTGACGGGAGAGCGGCATTTCAGAAAACGTGCTTATCTCGGCGAGAAAAAGCGATTTCGGCAATAAAATTTAAAACGCGTGTAAAACATAAACCAAACGATGAAATTGGTTATTTCTTCATGTATAATGATCAACTCGATACTCCCTAGCCCCCAACAGCCTTTTTTTTCATAACACTTTAACCAGAGTGACGGGAGAGCGGCATTTCAGAAAACGTGCTTATCTCGGCGAGAAAAAGCGATTTCGGCAATAAAATTTAAAACGCGTGTAAAACATAAACCAAACGATGAAATTGGTTATTTCTTCATGTATAATGATCAACTCGATACTCCCTAGCCCCCAACAGCCTTTTTTTTCATAACACTTTAACCAGAGTGACGGGAGAGCGGCATTTCAGAAAACGTGCTTATCTCGGCGAGAAAAAGCGATTTCGGCAATAAAATTTAAAACGCGTGTAAAACATAAACCAAACGATGAAATTGGTTATTTCTTCATGTATAATGATCAACTCGATACTCCCTAGCCCCCAACAGCCTTTTTTTTCATAACACTTTAACCAGAGTGACGGGAGAGCGGCATTTCAGAAAACGTGCTTATCTCGGCGAGAAAAAGCGATTTCGGCAATAAAATTTAAAACGCGTGTAAAATATAAACCAAACGATGAAATTGGTTATTTCTTCATGTATAATGATCAACTCGATACTCCCTAGCCCCCAACAGCCTTTTTTTTCATAACACTTTAACCAGAGTGACGGGAGAGCGGCATTTCAGAAAACGTGCTTATCTCGGCGAGAAAAAGCGATTTCGGCAATAAAATTTAAAACGCGTGTAAAACATAAACCAAACGATGAAATTGGTTATTTCTTCATGTATAATGATCAACTCGATACTCCCTAGCCCCCAACAGCCTTTTTTTTCATAACACTTTAACCAGAGTGACGGGAGAGCGGCATTTCAGAAAACGTGCTTATCTCGGCGAGAAAAAGCGATTTCGGCAATAAAATTTAAAACGCGTGTAAAACATAAACCAAACGATGAAATTGGTTATTTCTTCATGTATAATGATCAACTCGATACTCCCTAGCCCCCAACAGCCTTTTTTTTCACAACACTTTAACCAGAGTGACGGGAGAGCGGCATTTCAGAAAACGTGCTTATCTCGGCGAGAAAAAGCGATTTCGGCAATAAAATTTAAAACGCGTGTAAAACATAAACCAAACGATGAAATTGGTTATTTCTTCATGTATAATGATCAACTCGATACTCCCTAGCCCCCAACAGCCTTTTTTTTCATAACACTTTAACCAGAGTGACGGGAGAGCGGCATTTCAGAAAACGTGCTTATCTCGGCGAGAAAAAGCGATTTCGGCAATAAAATTTAAAACGCGTGTAAAACATAAACCAAACGATGAAATTGGTTATTTCTTCATGTATAATGATCAACTCGATACTCCCTAGCCCCCAACAGCCTTTTTTTTCATAACACTTTAACCAGAGTGACGGGAGAGCGGCATTTCAGAAAACGTGCTTATCTCGGCGAGAAAAAGCGATTTCGGCAATAAAATTTAAAACGCGTGTAAAACATAAACCAAACGATGAAATTGGTTATTTCTTCATGTATAATGATCAACTCGATACTCCCTAGCCCCCAACAGCCTTTTTTTTCATAACACTTTAACCAGAGTGACGGGAGAGCGGCATTTCAGAAAACGTGCTTATCTCGGCGAGAAAAAGCGATTTCGGCAATAAAATTTAAAACGCGTGTAAAACATAAACGAAACGATGAAATTGGTTATTTCTTCATGTATAATGATCAACTCGATACTCCCTAGCCCCCAACAGCCTTTTTTTTCATAACACTTTAACCAGAGTGACGGGAGAGCGGCATTTCAGAAAACGTGCTTATCTCGGCGAGAAAAAGCGATTTCGGCAATAAAATTTAAAACGCGTGTAAAACATAAACCAAACGATGAAATTGGTTATTTCTTCATGTATAATGTTCAACTCGATACTCCCTAGCCCCCAACAGCCTTTTTTTTCATAACACTTTAACCAGAGTGACGGGAGAGCGGCATTTCAGAAAACGTGCTTATCTCGGCGAGAAAAAGCGATTTCGGCAATAAAATTTAAAACGCGTGTAAAACATAAACCAAACGATGAAATTGGTAATTTCTTCATGTATAATGATCAACTCGATACTCCCTAGCCCCCAACAGCCTTTTTTTTCATAACACTTTAACCAGAGTGACGGGAGAGCGGCATTTCAGAAAACGTGCTTATCTCGGCGAGAAAAAGCGATTTCGGCAATAAAATTTAAAACGCGTGTAAAACATAAACCAAACGATGAAATTGGTTATTTCTTCATGTATAATGATCAACTCGATACTCCCTAGCCCCCAACAGCCTTTTTTTTCATAACACTTTAACCAGAGTGACGGGAGAGCGGCATTTCAGAAAACGTGCTTATCTCGGCGAGAAAAAGCGATTTCGGCAATAAAATTTAAAACGCGTGTAAAACATAAACCAAACGATGAAATTGGTTATTTCTTCATGTATAACGATCAACTCGATACTCCCTAGCCCCCAACAGCCTTTTTTTTCACAACACTTTAACCAGAGTGACGGGAGAGCGGCATTTCAGAAAACGTGCTTATCTCGGCGAGAAAAAGCGATTTCGGCAATAAAATTTAAAACGCGTGTAAAACATAAACCAAACGATGAAATTGGTTATTTCTTCATGTATAATGATCAACTCGATACTCCCTAGCCCCCAACAGCCTTTTTTTTCATAACACTTTAACCAGAGTGACGGGAGAGCGGCATTTCAGAAAACGTGCTTATCTCGGCGAGAAAAAGCGATTTCGGCAATAAAATTTAAAACGCGTGTAAAACATAAACCAAACGATGAAATTGGTTATTTCTTCATGTATAATGATCAACTCGATACTCCCTAGCCCCCAACAGCCTTTTTTTTCATAACACTTTAACCAGAGTGACGGGAGAGCGGCATTTCAGAAAACGTGCTTATCTCGGCGAGAAAAAGCGATTTCGGCAATAAAATTTAAAACGCGTGTAAAACATAAACCAAACGATGAAATTGGTTATTTCTTCATGTATAATGATCAACTCGATACTCCCTAGCCCCCAACAGCCTTTTTTTTCATAACACTTTAACCAGAGTGACGGGAGAGCGGCATTTCAGAAAACGTGCTTATCTCGGCGAGAAAAAGCGATTTCGGCAATAAAATTTAAAACGCGTGTAAAACATAAACCAAACGATGAAATTGGTTATTTCTTCATGTATAATGATCAACTCGATACTCCCTAGCCCCCAACAGCCTTTTTTTTCATAACACTTTAACCAGAGTGACGGGAGAGCGGCATTTCAGAAAACGTGCTTATCTCGGCGAGAAAAAGCGATTTCGGCAATACAATTTAAAACGCGTGTAAAACATAAACCAAACGATGAAATTGGTTATTTCTTCATGTATAATGATCAACTCGATACTCCCTAGCCCCCAACAGCCTTTTTTTTCATAACACTTTAACCAGAGTGACGGGAGAGCGGCATTTCAGAAAACGTGCTTATCTCGGCGAGAAAAAGCGATTTCGGCAATAAAATTTAAAACGCGTGTAAAACATAAACCAAGCGATGAAATTGGTTATTTCTTCATGTATAATGATCAACTCGATACTCCCTAGCCCCCAACAGCCTTTTTTTTCAAAACACTTTAACCAGAGTGACGGGAGAGCGGCATTTCAGAAAACGTGCTTATCTCGGCGAGAAAAAGCGATTTCGGCAATAAAATTTAAAACGCGTGTAAAACATAAACCAAACGATGAAATTGGTAATTTCTTCATGTATAATGATCAACTCGATACTCCCTAGCCCCCAACAGCCTTTTTTTTCATAACACTTTAACCAGAGTGACGGGAGAGCGGCATTTCAGAAAACGTGCTTATCTCGGCGAGAAAAAGCGATTTCGGCAATAAAATTTAAAACGCGTGTAAAACATAAACCAAACGAGGAAATTGGTTATTTCTTCATGTATAATGATCAACTCGATACTCCCTAGCCCCCAACCGACTTTTTTTTCATAACACTTTAACCAGAGTGACGGGAGAGCGGCATTTCAGAAAACGTGCTTATCTCGGCGAGAAAAAGCGATTTCGGCAATAAAATTTAAAACGCGTGTAAAACATAAACCAAGCGATGAAATTGGTTATTTCTTCATGTATAATGATCAACTCGATACTCCCTAGCCCCCAACAGCCTTTTTTTTCATAACACTTTAACCAGAGTGACGGGAGAGCGGCATTTCAGAAAACGTGCTTATCTCGGCGAGAAAAAGCGATTTCGGCAATAAAATTTAAAACGCGTGTAAAACATAAACCAAACGATGAAATTGGTAATTTCTTCATGTATAATGATCAACTCGATACTCCCTAGCCCCCAACAGCCTTTTTTTTCATAACACTTTAACCAGAGTGACGGGAGAGCGGCATTTCAGAAAACGTGCTTATCTCGGCGAGAAAAAGCAATTTCGGCAATAAAATTTAAAACGCGTGTAAAACATAAACCAAACGAGGAAATTGGTTATTTCTTCATGTATAATGATCAACTCGATACTCCCTAGCCCCCAACCGACTTTTTTTTCATAACACTTTAACCAGAGTGACGGGAGAGCGGCATTTCAGAAAACGTGCTTATCTCGGCGAGAAAAAGCGATTTCGGCAATAAAATTTAAAACGCGTGTAAAACATAAACCAAACGATGAAATTGGTTATTTCTTCATGTATAATGATCAACTCGATACTCCCTAGCCCCCAACAGCCTTTTTTTTCATAACACTTTAACCAGAGTGACGGGAGAGCGGCATTTCAGAAAACGTGCTTATCTCGGCGAGAAAAAGCGATTTCGGCAATAAAATTTAAAACGCGTGTAAAACATAAACCAAACGATGAAATTGGTTATTTCTTCATGTATAATGATCAGCTCGATACTCCCTAGCCCCCAACAGCCTTTTTTTTCATAACACTTTAACCAGAGTGACGGGAGAGCGGCATTTCAGAAAACGTGCTTATCTCGGCGAGAAAAAGCGATTTCGGCAATAAAATTTAAAACGCGTGTAAAACATAAACCAAGCGATGAAATTGGTTATTTCTTCATGTATAATGATCAACTCGATACTCCCTAGCCCCCAACAGCCTTTTTTTTCATAACACTTTAACCAGAGTGACGGGAGAGCGGCATTTCAGAAAACGTGCTTATCTCGGCGAGAAAAAGCGATTTCGGCAATAAAATTTAAAACGCGTGTAAAACATAAACCAAACGATGAAATTGGTAATTTCTTCATGTATAATGATCAACTCGATACTCCCTAGCCCCCAACAGCCTTTTTTTAATAACACTTTAACCAGAGTGACGGGAGAGCGGCATTTCAGAAAACGTGCTTATCTCGGCGAGAAAAAGCGATTTCGGCAATAAAATTTAAAACGCGTGTAAAACATAAACCAAACGAGGAAATTGGTTATTTCTTCATGTATAATGATCAACTCGATACTCCCTAGCCCCCAACCGACTTTTTTTTCATAACACTTTAACCAGAGTGACGGGAGAGCGGCATTTCAGAAAACGTGCTAATCTCGGCGAGAAAAAGCGATTTCGGCAATAAAATTTAAAACGCGTGTAAAACATAAACCAAACGATGAAATTGGTTATTTCTTCATGTATAATGATCAACTCGATACTCCCTAGCCCCCAACAGCCTTTTTTTTCACAACACTTTAACCAGAGTGACGGGAGAGCGGCATTTCAGAAAACGTGCTTATCTCGGCGAGAAAAAGCGATTTCGGCAATAAAATTTAAAACGCGTGTAAAACATAAACCAAACGATGAAATTGGTTATTTCTTCATGTATAATGATCAACTCGATACTCCCTAGCCCCCAACAGCCTTTTTTTTCATAACACTTTAACCAGAGTGACGGGAGAGCGGCATTTCAGAAAACGTGCTTATCTCGGCGAGAAAAAGCGATTTCGGCAATAAAATTTAAAACGCGTGTAAAACATAAACCAAACGATGAAATTGGTTATTTCTTCATGTATAATGATCAACTCGAGTCGAGCTCCAGGGAGAGAGGCTGATTTTTCGCTTTTTGAGGCCGACCGACGAACCGGCGCGGGGCGGACTCAAAAGCCCGCAGAGCCGTAGGCACTTAGAAAAGTTTCGCCTTTGGCTGTGAGCTCTAGGGGGAGAGGCTGATTTTGCGTTATTTCAGGCCGGCTGGAGAACCGGCGCGGGTCGGATGCACAATCCCCGCAGAGCCGTGGGCACTTAGAAAATTTTCGCCAAGTTGGCTGTGAGCGCCTGGTACCTAATATGGAAGTATAGAGGCCGACTTTCGGGCAAGATCACGCCGGGTTAGGCTTCCAGGACCCCGGCTAAGCAATTTTACCGGGCCGCCCGGTTCTTTTTTTGAACCAGCCCGGTTCTTTTTACACTTCCAGCTGGAGCTCAGCAGCGGCTTTTTGCGCAAGATCACATCGGGTTAGGCTTCCAGGACCTCGGCTAAGCAATTCTACCGGGCCGCCCGGTTCTTTTTTTGAACCAGCCCGGTTCTTTTTACACTTCCAGCTGGAGCTCACGAGCGGCTTTTTGGACAAGATCGCGGCGTGTTAGGCTTCCAGAGCCCCGGCTAAGCAATTTTACCGGCCGGCCCGGTTCTTTTTTTTTTTAACCAGCCCGGTTCTTTTTACACTTCAGGGTGGAGCTCAGCAGCGGCTTTTTGGACAATATCACGCCGGGTTAGGCTTCCAGGACCCCGGCTAAGCAATTTTACCGGGCCGCCCGGTTCTTTTTTTTAACCAGCCCGGTTCTTTTTACACTTCCAGCTGGAGCTCAGCAGCGGCTTTTTGGACAAAATCACGCCGTGTTAGGCTTCCAGAGCCCCGGCTAAGCAATTTTACCGGGTCGCCCGGTTCTTTTTTTAACCAGCCCTGTTCTTTTTTTAACCAGCCCGGTTCTTTTTAAACTTCCAGCTGGAGCTCAGCAGCGGCTTTTTGCACAGTATCACGCCGGGTTAGGCTTCCAGGACCCCGGCTAAGCAATTTTACCGGGCTGCCCGTTACTATTTTTTTAACCAGCCCGGTTCTTTTTACACTTCCAGCTGGAGCTCAGCAGCGGCTTTTTGGACAATATCACGCCGGGTTAGGCTTCCAGGACCCCGGCTAAGCAATTTTACAAGCCCGCCCGGTTATTTTTTAAACCAGCCCGTTTCTTTTTACACTTCCAGCTGGAGCTCACGAGCGGCTTTTTGGACAAGATCACGCCGGGTTAGGCTTCCAGAGCCCCGGCAAAGCAATTTTAACGGGCCGCCCGGTTCTTTTTTTTTAACAAGCCCGGTTCTTTTTACACTTCCAGCTGGAGCTCAGCAGCGGCTTTTTGGACAAGATCACGCCGTGTTAAGCTTCCAGAGCCCCGGCAAAGCAATTTTACCGGCCCGCCCGGTTCTTTTTTGAACCAGCCCGGGTCTTTTTTTAACCAGCCCGGTTCTTTTAACACTTCCAGCTGGAGCTCACGAGCGGCTTTTTGGACAAGATCACGCCGTGTTAGGCTTCCAGAGCCCCGGCTAAGCAATTTTACCGGGTCGCCCGGTTCATTTTTTAACCAGCCCGGTTCTTTTTACACTTCCAGCTGGAGCTCAGCAGCGGCTTTTTGCACAAGATCACGCCGGGTTAGGCTTCCAGGACCCCGGCTAAGCAGATCAACTTGATACTCCCTAGCCCCCAACAGCCCTTTTTTTTTTTTTTTTATAACAAATTAACTAGAGTGACGGGAGAGCGACATTTCAGAAAACGTGCTTATCTCGGCGAGAAAAAGCGATTTCGGCAATAAAATTTAAAACGCGTGTAAAACATAAACCAAACGATGAAATTGGTTATTTCTTCATGTATAATGATCAACTCGATACTCCCTAGCCCCCAACAGCCTTTTTTTTCATAACACTTTAACCAGAGTGACGGGAGAGCGGCATTTCAGAAAACGTGCTTATCTCGGCGAGAAAAAGCGATTTCGGCAATAAAATTTAAAACGCGTGTAAAACATAAACCAAACGATGAAATTGGTTATTTCTTCATGTATAATGATCAACTCGATACTCCCTAGCCCCCAACAGCCTTTTTTTTCATAACACTTTAACCAGAGTGACGGGAGAGCGGCATTTCAGAAAACGTGCTTATCTCGGCGAGAAAAAGCGATTTCGGCAATAAAATTTAAAACGCGTGTAAAACATAAACCAAACGATGAATTTGGTTATTTCTTCATGTATAATGATCAACTCGATACTCCCTAGCCCCCAACAGCCTTTTTTTTCATAACACTTTAACCAGAGTGACGGGAGAGCGGCATTTCAGAAAACGTGCTTATCTCGGCGAGAAAAAGCGATTTCGGCAATAAAATTTAAAACGCGTGTAAAACATAAACCAAACGATGAAATTGGTTATTTCTTCATGTATAATGATCAACTCGATACTCCCTAGCCCCCAACCGACTTTTTTTTCATAACACTTTAACCAGAGTGACGGGAGAGCGGCATTTCAGAAAACGTGCTAATCTCGGCGAGAAAAAGCGATTTCGGCAATAAAATTTAAAACGCGTGTAAAACATAAACCAAACGATGAAATTGGTTATTTCTTCATGTATAATGATCAACTCGATACTCCCTAGCCCCCAACAGCCTTTTTTTTCACAACACTTTAACCAGAGTGACGGGAGAGCGGCATTTCAGAAAACGTGCTTATCTCGGCGAGAAAAAGCGATTTCGGCAATAAAATTTAAAACGCGTGTAAAACATAAACCAAACGATGAAATTGGTTATTTCTTCATGTATAATGATCAACTCGATACTCCCTAGCCCCCAACAGCCTTTTTTTTCATAACACTTTAACCAGAGTGACTGGAGAGCGGCATTTCAGAAAACGTGCTTATCTCGGCGAGAAAAAGCGATTTCGGCAATAAAATTTAAAACGCGTGTAAAACATAAACCAAACGATGAAATTGGTTATTTCTTCATGTATAATGATCAACTCGAGTCGAGCTCCAGGGAGAGAGGCTGATTTTTCGCTTTTTGAGGCCGACCGACGAACCGGCGCGGGGCGGACTCAAAAGCCCGCAGAGCCGTAGGCACTTAGAAAAGTTTCGCCTTTGGCTGTGAGCTCTAGGGGGAGAGGCTGATTTTGCGTTATTTCAGGCCGGCTGGAGAACCGGCGCGGGTCGGATGCACAATCCCCGCAGAGCCGTGGGCACTTAGAAAATTTTCGCCAAGTTGGCTGTGAGCGCCTGGTACCTAATATGGAAGTATAGAGGCCGACTTTCGGGCAAGATCACGCCGGGTTAGGCTTCCAGGACCCCGGCTAAGCAATTTTACCGGGCCGCCCGGTTCTTTTTTTGAACCAGCCCGGTTCTTTTTACACTTCCAGCTGGAGCTCAGCAGCGGCTTTTTGCGCAAGATCACATCGGGTTAGGCTTCCAGGACCTCGGCTAAGCAATTCTACCGGGCCGCCCGGTTCTTTTTTTGAACCAGCCCGGTTCTTTTTACACTTCCAGCTGGAGCTCACGAGCGGCTTTTTGGACAAGATCGCGGCGTGTTAGGCTTCCAGAGCCCCGGCTAAGCAATTTTACCGGCCGGCCCGGTTCTTTTTTTTTTTAACCAGCCCGGTTCTTTTTACACTTCAGGGTGGAGCTCAGCAGCGGCTTTTTGGACAATATCACGCCGGGTTAGGCTTCCAGGACCCCGGCTAAGCAATTTTACCGGGCCGCCCGGTTCTTTTTTTTAACCAGCCCGGTTCTTTTTACACTTCCAGCTGGAGCTCAGCAGCGGCTTTTTGGACAAAATCACGCCGTGTTAGGCTTCCAGAACCCCGGCTAAGCAATTTTACCGGGTCGCCCGGTTCTTTTTTTAACCAGCCCTGTTCTTTTTTTAACCAGCCCGGTTCTTTTTAAACTTCCAGCTGGAGCTCAGCAGCGGCTTTTTGCACAGTATCACGCCGGGTTAGGCTTCCAGGACCCCGGCTAAGCAATTTTACCGGGCCGCCCGTTACTATTTTTTTAACCAGCCCGGTTCTTTTTACACTTCCAGCTGGAGCTCAGCAGCGGCTTTTTGGACAATATCACGCCGGGTTAGGCTTCCAGGACCCCGGCTAAGCAATTTTACAAGCCCGCCCGGTTATTTTTTAAACCAGCCCGTTTCTTTTTACACTTCCAGCTGGAGCTCACGAGCGGCTTTTTGGACAAGATCACGCCGGGTTAGGCTTCCAGAGCCCCGGCAAAGCAATTTTAACGGGCCGCCCGGTTCTTTTTTTTTAACAAGCCCGGTTCTTTTTACACTTCCAGCTGGAGCTCAGCAGCGGCTTTTTGGACAAGATCACGCCGTGTTAAGCTTCCAGAGCCCCGGCAAAGCAATTTTACCGGCCCGCCCGGTTCTTTTTTGAACCAGCCCGGGACTTTTTTTAACCAGCCCGGTTCTTTTAACACTTCCAGGTGGAGCTCACGAGCGGCTTTTTGGACAAGATCACGCCGTGTTAGGCTTCCAGAGCCCCGGCTAAGCAATTTTACCGGGTCGCCCGGTTCTTTTTTTAACCAGCCCGGTTCTTTTTACACTTCCAGCTGGAGCTCAGCAGGGGCTTTTTGCACAAGATCACGCCGGGTTAGGCTTCCAGGACCCCGGCTAAGCAGATCAACTTGATACTCCCTAGCCCCCAACAGCCCTTTTTTTTTATTTTTTTTTATAACAAATTAACTAGAGTGACGGGAGAGCGACATTTCAGAAAACGTGCTTATCTCGGCGAGAAAAAGCGATTTCGGCAATAAAATTTAAAACGCGTGTAAAACATAAACCAAACGATGAAATTGGTTATTTCTTCATGTATAATGATCAACTCGATACTCCCTAGCCCCCAACAGCCTTTTTTTTCATAACACTTTAACCAGAGTGACGGGAGAGCGGCATTTCAGAAAACGTGCTTATCTCGGCGAGAAAAAGCGATTTCGGCAATAAAATTTAAAACGCGTGTAAAACATAAACCAAGCGATGAAATTGGTTATTTCTTCATGTATAATGATCAACTCGATACTCCCTAGCCCCCAACAGCCTTTTTTTTCATAACACTTTAACCAGAGTGACGGGAGAGCGGCATTTCAGAAAACGTGCTTATCTCGGCGAGAAAAAGCGATTTCGGCAATAAAATTTAAAACGCGTGTAAAACATAAACCAAACGATGAAATTGGTAATTTCTTCATGTATAATGATCAACTCGATACTCCCTAGCCCCCAACAGCCTTTTTTTTCATAACACTTTAACCAGAGTGACGGGAGAGCGGCATTTCAGAAAACGTGCTTATCTTGGCGAGAAAAAGCGATTTCGGCAATAAAATTTAAAACGCGTGTAAAACATAAACCAAACGAGGAAATTGGTTATTTCTTCATGTATAATGATCAACTCGATACTCCCTAGCCCCCAACAGCCTTTTTTTTCATAACACTTTAACCAGAGTGACGGGAGAGCGGCATTTCAGAAAACGTGCTTATCTCGGCGAGAAAAAGCGATTTCGGCAATAAAATTTAAAACGCGTGTAAAACATAAACCAAACGATGAAATTGGTTATTTCTTCATGTATAATGATCAACTCGATACTCCCTAGCCCCCAACAGCCTTTTTTTTCATAACACTTTAACCAGAGTGACGGGAGAGCGGCATTTCAGAAAACGTGCTTATCTCGGCGAGAAAAAGCGATTTCGGCAATAAAATTTAAAACGCGTGTAAAACATAAACCAAACGATGAAATTGGTTATTTCTTCATGTATAATGATCAACTCGATACTCCCTAGCCCCCAACAGCCTTTTTTTTCATAACACTTTAACCAGAGTGACGGGAGAGCGGCATTTCAGAAAACGTGCTTATCTCGGCGAGAAAAAGCGATTTCGGCAATAAAATTTAAAACGCGTGTAAAACATAAACCAAACGATGAAATTGGTTATTTCTTCATGTATAATGATCAACTCGATACTCCCTAGCCCCCAACAGCCTTTTTTTTCATAACACTTTAACCAGAGTGACGGGAGAGCGGCATTTCAGAAAACGTGCTTATCTCGGCGAGAAAAAGCGATTTCGGCAATAAAATTTAAAACGCGTGTAAAACATAAACCAAACGATGAATTTGGTTATTTCTTCATGTATAATGATCAATTCGATACTCCCTAGCCCCCAACAGCCTTTTTTTTCATAACACTTTAACCAGAGTGACGGGAGAGCGGCATTTCAGAAAACGTGCTTATCTCGGCGAGAAAAAGCGATTTCGGCAATAAAATTTAAAACGCGTGTAAAACATAAACCAAACGATGAAATTGGTTATTTCTTCATGTATAATGATCAACTCGATACTCCCTAGCCCCCAACAGCCTTTTTTTTCATAACACTTTAACCAGAGTGACGGGAGAGCGGCATTTCAGAAAACGTGCTTATCTCGGCGAGAAAAAGCGATTTCGGCAATAAAATTTAAAACGCGTGTAAAACATAAACCAAACGATGAAATTGGTTATTTCTTCATGTATAATGATCAACTCGATACTCCCTAGCCCCCAACAGCCTTTTTTTTCATAACACTTTAACCAGAGTGACGGGAGAGCGGCATTTCAGAAAACGTGCTTATCTCGGCGAGAAAAAGCGATTTCGGCAATAAAATTTAAAACGCGTGTAAAACATAAACCAAACGATGAAATTGGTTATTTCTTCATGTATAATGTTCAACTCGATACTCCCTAGCCCCCAACAGCCTTTTTTTTCACAACACTTTAACCAGAGTGACGGGAGAGCGGCATTTCAGAAAACGTGCTTATCTCGGCGAGAAAAAGCGATTTCGGCAATAAAATTTAAAACGCGTGTAAAACATAAACCAAACGATGAAATTGGTTATTTCTTCATGTATAATGATCAACTCGATACTCCCTAGCCCCCAACAGCCTTTTTTTTCATAACACTTTAACCAGAGTGACGGGAGAGCGGCATTTCAGAAAACGTGCTTATCTCGGCGAGAAAAAGCGATTTCGGCAATAAAATTTAAAACGCGTGTTAAACATAAACCAAACGATGAAATTGGTTATTTCTTCATGTATAATGATCAACTCGATACTCCCTAGCCCCCAACAGCCTTTTTTTTCATAACACTTTAACCAGAGTGACGAGAGAGTGGCATTTCAGAAAACGTGCTTATCTCGGCGAGAAAAAGCGATTTCGGCAATAAAATTTAAAACGCGTGTAAAACATAAACCAAACGATGAAATTGGTTATTTCTTCATGTATAATGATCAACTCGATACTCCCTAGCCCCCAACAGCCTTTTTTTCATAACACTTTAACCAGAGTGACGGGAGAGCGGCATTTCAGAAAACGTGCTTATCTCGGCGAGAAAAAGCGATTTCGGCAATAAAATTTAAAACGCGTGTAAAACATAAACCAAACGATGAAATTGGTTATTTCTTCATGTATAATGATCAACTCGATACTCCCTAGCCCCCAACAGCCTTTTTTTTCATAACACTTTAACCAGAGTGACGGGAGAGGGGCATTTCAGAAAACGTGCTTATCTCGGCGAGAAAAAGCGATTTCGGCAATAAAATTTAAAACGCGTGTAAAACATAAACCAAACGATGAAATTGGTTATTTCTTCATGTATAATGATCAACTCGATACTCCCTAGCCCCCAACAGCCTTTTTTTTCATAACACTTTAACCAGAGTGACGGGAGAGCGGCATTTCAGAAAACGTGCTTATCTCGGCGAGAAAAAGCGATTTCGGCAATAAAATTTAAAACGCGTGTAAAACATAAACCAAACGATGAAATTGGTTATTTCTTCATGTATAATGTTCAACTCGATACTCCCTAGCCCCCAACAGCCTTTTTTTTCACAACACTTTAACCAGAGTGACGGGAGAGCGACATTTCAGAAAACGTGCTTATCTCGGCGAGAAAAAGCGATTTCGGCAATAAAATTTAAAACGCGTGTAAAACATAAACCAAACGATGAAATTGGTTATTTCTTCATGTATAATGATCAACTCGATACTCCCTAGCCCCCAACAGCCTTTTTTTTCATAACACTTTAACCAGAGTGACGGGAGAGGGGCATTTCAGAAAACGTGCTTATCTCGGCGAGAAAAAGCGATTTCGGCAATAAAATTTAAAACGCGTGTAAAACATAAACCAAACGATGAAATTGGTTATTTCTTCATGTATAATGATCAACTCGATACTCCCTAGCCCCCAACAGCCTTTTTTTTCATAACACTTTAACCAGAGTGACGGGAGAGCGGCATTTCAGAAAACGTGCTTATCTCGGCGAGAAAAAGCGATTTCGGCAATAAAATTTAAAACGCGTGTAAAACATAAACCAAACGATGAAATTGGTTATTTCTTCATGTATAATGTTCAACTCGATACTCCCTAGCCCCCAACAGCCTTTTTTTTCACAACACTTTAACCAGAGTGACGGGAGAGCGACATTTCAGAAAACGTGCTTATCTCGGCGAGAAAAAGCGATTTCGGCAATAAAATTTAAAACGCGTGTAAAACATAAACCAAACGATGAAATTGGTTATTTCTTCATGTATAATGATCAACTCGATACTCCCTAGCCCCCAACAGCCTTTTTTTTCATAACACTTTAACCAGAGTGACGGGAGAGCGGCATTTCAGAAAACGTGCTTATCTCGGCGAGAAAAAGCGATTTCGGCAATAAAATTTAAAACGCGTGTAAAACATAAACCAAACGATGAAATTGGTTATTTCTTCATGTATAATGATCAACTCGATACTCCCTAGCCCCCAACAGCCTTTTTTTTCCACAACACTTTAACCAGAGTGACGGGAGAGCGGCATTTCAGAAAACGTGCTTATCTCGGCGAGAAAAAGCGATTTCGGCAATAAAATTTAAAACGCGTGTAAAACATAAACCAAACGATGAAATTGGTTATTTCTTCATGTATAATGATCAACTCGAGTCGAGCTCCAGGGAGAGAGGCTGATTTTTCGCTTTTTGAGGCCGACCGACGAACCGGCGCGGGGCGGACTCAAAAGCCCGCAGAGCCGTAGGCACTTAGAAAAGTTACGCCTTTGGCTGTGAGCTCCAGGGGGAGAGGCTGGTTTTGCGTTATTTTAGGCCGGCTGGAGAACCGGCGCGGGTCGGACGCACAATCCCCGCAGAGCCGTGGGCACTTAGAAAATTTTTGCCAAGTTGGCTCTGAGCGCCTGGTACCTAATATGGAAGTATAGAGGCCGACTTTCGGGCAAGATCACGCCGCGTTAGGCTTCCAGGACCCCGGCTAAGGAATTTTACCGGGCCGCCCGGTTCTTTTTTTGAACCAGCCCGGTTCTTTTTACACTTCCAGCTGGAGCTCAGCAGCGGCTTTTTGCGCAAGATCACGCCGGGTTAGGCTTCCAGGACCTCGGCTAAGCAATTCTACCGGGCCGCCCGGTTCTTTTTTTGAACCAGCCCGGTTCTTTTTACACTTCCAGCTGGAGCTCACGAACGGCTTTTTGGACAAGATCGCGGCGTGTTAGGCTTCCAGAGCCAAGGCTAAGCAATTTTACCGGCCGACCCGGTTCTTTTTTTTTTTAACCAGCCCGGTTCTTTTTACACTTCAGGGTGGAGCTCAGCAGCGGCTTTTTGGACAATATCACGCCGGGTTAGGCTTCCAGGACCCCGGCTAAGCAATTTTACCGGGCCGCCCGGTTCTTTTTTTTAACCAGCCCGGTTCTTTTTACACTTCCAGCTGGAGCTCAGCAGCGGCTTTTTGGACAAAATCACGCCGTGTTAGGCTTCCAGAGCCCCGGCTAAGCAATTTTACCGGGTCGCCCGGTTCTTTTTTTAACCAGCCCTGTTCTTTTTTTAACCAGCCCGGTTCTTTTTAAACTTCCAGCTGGAGCTCAGCAGCGGCTTTTTGCACAGTATCACGCCGGGTTAGGCTTCCAGGACCTCGGCTAAGCACTTCTAACGGGCCCTGGTCCACCCCTGCCAGCGCATTTCAAAACTTGGCATTAATTTCGACCTAAGAGACGAAGTCTGATTTTTTTCTACCACTTGGGCGGCCTTTTTTTACCCAGAACACCCGCACCGGCACCATAAATTCGAAGGGTGCCGAGTGCGTCGGCGCAGATTCTGCAACGGAGTGACACTTCCCTCTTGTGGACATTCGGCGGTAGGTGAAATGCGCACTCGGTCTTCTCTTTTCTTTTCCTTCCAGTGAAACTTTGGCAACATTCTGCGAGCTGCTGGCTTCCAGAACCTCGGCCAAGCAGGTGGAGGATTTTTTTCCACTTCCAGCTGGAGGTGAGGAGGGACTTTTTGGGCAAGATCACGCCGACTTAGCAAGCAAGGTGGAAGTGCCAGCATGCTCCGTGGCTGGAAGTGTGGATGTGCCAGCACCCTCCCTGCCTATGGAAGTGTGGAGCTCCAGCACCCTCCCTGCCTATGGAAGTGTGGAGCTCCAGCACCCTCCCTGCCTATGGAAGTGTGGAGCTCCAGCACCCTCCCTGCCTATGGAAGTGTGGAGCTCCAGCACCCTCCCTGCCTATGGAAGTGTGGAGCTCCAGCACCCTCCCTGCCTATGGAAGTGTGGAGCTCCAGCACCCTCCCTGCCTATGGAAGTGTGGAGCTCCAGCACCCTCCCTGCCTATGGAAGTGTGGAGCTCCAGCACCCTCCCTGCCTATGGAAGTGTGGAGCTCCAGCACCCTCCCTGCCTATGGAAGTGTGGAGCTCCAGCACCCTCCCTGCCTATGGAAGTGTGGAGCTCCAGCACCCTCCCTGCCTATGGAAGTGTGGAGCTCCAGCACCCTCCCTGCCTATGGAAGTGTGGAGCTCCAGCACCCTCCCTGCCTATGGAAGTGTGGAGCTCCAGCACCCTCCCTGCCTATGGAAGTGTGGAGCTCCAGCACCCCCCGTGGCTATGGAAGTGTGGAGCTCCAGCACCCTCCGTGCCTGGAGCTATGGAGCTATGGAAGTATGGAGCTATGGATCTATGGAAGTATGGAGCTATGGAGCTATGGAAGTATGGAAGTATGGAGCTATGGAGCTATGGAAGTATGGAAGTATGGAGCTATGAAGCTATGGAGCTATGGAGCTATGGAAGTATGGAGCTATGGAGCTCTGGAGCTATGGAAGTATGGAGCTATGGAGCTATGGAGCTATGGAGCTATGGAAGTATGGAGCTATGGAAGTATGGAGCTATGGAGCTCTGGGGCTATGGAGCTCTGGAGCTATGGAAGTATGGAGCTATGGAGCTATGGAGCTATGGAGCTATGGAGCTATGGAGCCACCAGCCAGCACCCTCCGTGGCTCAACCACGCCGGGGCAGAGTTCCAGCCGCTCGGCTTCACTCTCTCACAAGCCCCGCCTGGAGCTCCCCAGCCCGCCCCTGGTACCTCAACTACCGAGGCCAGCCGCTCAACCAGGCCGGCCCAGAGTTCCAGCCACTCGGATAAGCTCTGTCACTCTCCCGCTAAGCAGCCACCGGTAACGGGGAAATGTCGCCGCCTTGTGGACACGCCCTTGTAAATGAATGGGCTTTCGCACTTAGTGCAATTTTCGCCAGCTCCGTGGTTGCAAGTATGGAGCTATGGAGCTATGGAGCCACCAGACAGGCTGGAGCTCTGGAGCTATGGAAGTATGGAGCTCTGGAGCTCTGGAGCTATGGAGCTCTGGGGCTATGGAGGTCTGGAGCTATGGAAGTATGGAGCTATGGAGCTCTGGAGGTATGGAGGTATGGTGATATGGAGCTCTGAAGCTATGGAGCTATGGAGCTCTGGTGCTCTGCAGCTATGGAAGTATGGAGGTATGGAGCTACGGAAGTATGGAGCTATGGAGCTATGGAGCTCTGGAGGTATGGAGGTATGGTGCTATGGAGCTCTGGAGCTATGGAGCTATGGAGCTCTGGGGCTATGGAAGTATGGACCTATGGAAGTATGGAGCTATGGAGCTATGGAGCTATGGAGCCACCAGCCAGCACCCTCCGTGGCTCAACCACGCCGGCCCAGAGTTCCAGCCGCTCGGCTTCACTCTCTCACAAGCCCCGCCTGGAGCTCCCCAGCCCGCCCCTGGTACCTCAACTACCGAGGCCAGCCGCTCGACCAGGCCGGCCCAGAGTTCCAGCCGCTCGGCTTCACTCTCTCACAAGCCCCGCCTGGAGCTCCCCAGCCCGCCCCTGGTACCTCAACTACCGAGGCCAGCCGCTTGACCAGGCCGGCCCAGAGTTCCAGCCGCTCGGCTTCACTCTCTCACAAGCCCCGCCTGGAGCTCCCCAGCCCACCCCTGGTACCTCAACTACCGAGGCCAGCCGCTCGACCAGGCCGGCCCAGAGTTCCAGCCGCTCGGATAAGCTCTGTCACTCTCCCGCTAAGCAGCCACCGGTAACGGGGAAATGTCGCCGCCTTGTGGACACGCCCTTGTAAATGAATGGGCTTTCGCACTTAGTGCAATTTTCGCCAACTCTCTGACTGGAGCTATGGAAGTATGGAGCTCTGGTGCTATGGAAGTATGGAGGTATGGAGCTCTGGAGGTATGGAGCTCTGGAGCTCTGGTGCTATGGAGCTATGGAGCTCTGGAGGTATGGAGCTCTGGAGGTATGGAGCTCTGGTGCTATGGAAGTATGGAGCTCTGGTGCTATGGAAGTATGGAGCTCTGGTGCTATGGAAGTATGGAGCTATGGAAGTATGGAGCTCTGGTGCTATGGAGCTATGGAGCTCTGGTGCTATGGAGCTATGGAGCTCTGGTGCTATGGAGCTATGGAGCTCTGGTGCTATGGAGCTATGGAGCTCTGGTGCTATGGAGCTATGGAGCTCTGGTGCTATGGAGCTCTGGTGCTATGGAGCTATGGAGCTCTGGTGCTATGGAGCTATGGAGCTCTGGAGGTATGGAGCTCTGGAGGTATGGAGCTCTGGAGGTATGGAGCTATGGAGCCCTGGAGCTCTGGAGGTATGGAGCTATGGTGCTATGGAGCTCTGAAGCCATGGAGCTCTGGTGCTATGGAGCTATGGAGCTCTGGAGGTATGGAGCTCTGGAGGTATGGAGCTCTGGAGGTATGGAGCTATGGAGCCCTGGAGCTCTGGAGGTATGGAGCTATGGTGCTATGGAGCTCTGGTGCTATGGAGCTCTGGTGCTATGGAGCTCTGGAGCTCTGGAGGTATGGAGCTATGGAGCCCTGGAGCTCTGGAGGTATGGAGCTATGGTGCTATGGAGCTCTGAAGCCATGGAGCTCTGGTGCTATGGAGCTATGGAGCTCTGGAGGTATGGAGCTCTGGTGCTATGGAGCTCTGGTGCTATGGAGCTATGGAGCTCTGGTGCTATGGAGCTATGGAGCTCTGGTGCTATGGAGCTATGGAGCTATGGTGCTATGGAGCTCTGGTGCTATGGAGCTATGGAGCTATGGTGCTATGGAGCTATGGAGCTCTGGAGGTATGGAGCTCTGGAGGTATGGAGCTATGGAGCCCTGGAGCTCTGGAGGTATGGAGCTATGGTGCTATGGAGCTCTGAAGCCATGGAGCTCTGGTGCTATGGAGCTATGGAGCTCTGGAGGTATGGAGCTCTGGAGGTATGGAGGTATGGAGGTATGGAGCTACGGAGCTATGGAAGTATGGAGCTATGGAAGTACGGAGCTCTGGAGCTATGGAGCTCTGGAGCTCTGGAGCTCTGGAGCTATGGAGCTATGGAGCTATGGAAGTATGGAAGTATGGAGCTATGGAGCTATGGAAGTATGGAGCCACCAGCCAGCACCCTCCGTGGCTCATCCACGCCGGCCCAGAGTTCCAGCCGCTCGGCTTCACTCTCTCACAAGACCCGCCTGGAGCTCCCCGGCCCACCCCTGGTACCTCAACTACCGAGGCCAGCCGCTCGACCACGCCGGCGCAGAGTTCCAGCCGCTCGGATGAGCTCTGCCACTCTCCCGCCGCGCAGCCACCGGTAACGGGGAAATGTCGCCGCCTTGTGGACACGCCGTTGTAAATGAATGGGCTTTCGCACTTAGTGCAATTTTCGCCAACTCTGTGACTGGTGCTATGGAAGTATGGAGCTCTGGTGCTATGGAAGTATGGAGCTATGGAGCTCTGGAGGTATGGAGCTATGGAGGTATGGAGCTCTGGTGCTATGGAGCTATGGAGCTCTGGTGCTATGGAGCTATGGAGCTCTGGAGGTATGGAGCTCTGGAAGTATGGAGCTCTGGTGCTATGGAGCTATGGAGCTCTGGTGCTATGGAGCTATGGAGCTATGGAGCTATGGAGCTCTGGTGCTATGGAACTATGGAGCTCTGGAGGTATGGAGCTCTGGAGGTATGGAGCTCTGAAGCTATGGAGCTATGGAGCTCTGGTGCTCTGCAGCTATGGAAGTATGGAGGTATGGAGCCACCAGCCAGCACCCTCCGTGGCTCATCCACGCCGGCCCAGAGTTCCAGCCGCTCGGCTTCACTCTCTCACAAGCCCCGCCTGGAGCTCCCCAGCCCGCCCCTGGTACCTCAACTACCGAGGCCAGCCGCTCGACCACGCCGGCCCAGAGTTCCAGCCGCTCGGCTTCACTCTCTCACAAGCCCCGCCTGGAGCTCGCCAGCCCGCCCCTGGTACCTCTCCTACCGAGGCCAGCCGCTCGACCAGGCCGGCCCAGAGTTCCAGCCGCTCGGATGAGCTCTGCCACTCTCCCGCCGCGCAGCCACCGGTAACGGGGAAATGTCGCCGCCTTGTGGACACGCCCTTGTAAATGAATGGGCTTTCGCACTTAGTGCAATTTTCGCCAACTCTGTGACTGGTGCTATGGAAGTATGGAGCTCTGGTGCTATGGAAGTATGGAGCTATGGAGCTCTGGTGCTATGGAGCTATGGAGCTCTGGAGGTATGGAGCTCTGGAGGTATGGAGCTCTGGTGCTATGGAGCTATGGAACTCTGGAGGTATGGAGCTATGGAGGTATGGAGCTCTGGTGCTATGGAGCTATGGAGCTCTGGTGCTATGGAGCTATGGAGCTCTGGAGGTATGGAGCTCTGGAGGTATGGAGCTCTGGTGCTATGGAGCTATGGAGCTCTGGTGCTATGGAGCTATGGAGCTCTGGAGGTATGGAGCTCTGGAGGTATGGAGCTCTGGTGCTATGGAGCTATGGAGCTCTGGTGCTATGGAGCTATGGAGCTCTGGTGCTATGGAGCTATGGAGCTCTGGTGCTATGGAGCTCTGGTGCTATGGAGCTATGGAGCTCTGGAGGTATGGAGCTCTGGAGGTATGGAGCTCTGGAGGTATGGAGGTATGGAGCTACGGAGCTATGGAAGTATGGAGCTATGGAAGTACGGAGCTCTGGAGCTCTGGAGCTATGGAGCTCTGGAGCTCTGGAGCTCTGGAGCTATGGAGCTATGGAAGTATGGAAGTATGGAGCTATGGAAGTATGGAGCCACCAGCCAGCACCCTCCGTGGCTCATCCACGCCGGCCCAGAGTTCCAGCCGCTTGGCTTCACTCTCTCACAAGACCCGCCTGGAGCTCCCCGGCCCACCCCTGGTACCTCAACTACCGAGGCCAGCCGCTCGACCACGCCGGCGCAGAGTTCCAGCCGCTCGGATGAGCTCTGCCACTCTCCCGCCGCGCAGCCACCGGTAACGGGGAAATGTCGCCGCCTTGTGGACACGCCGTTGTAAATGAATGGGCTTTCGCACTTAGTGCAATTTTCGCCAACTCTCTGACTGGAGCTATGGAAGTATGGAGCTATGGAGCCACCAGCCACCCAGGCTGGAGCTATGGAGCTCTGGAGCTATGGAGCTCTGGTGCTATGGAAGTATGGAGCTCTGGTGCTATGGAAGTATGGAGCTATGGAGCTATGGAAGTATGGAGCTATGGAGCTCTGGAGCTATGGAGCTATGGAGCTATGGAGGTATGGAGCTACGGAGCTATGGAAGTATGGAGCTATGGAAGTACGGAGCTCTGGAGCTCTGGAGCTATGGAGCTCTGGAGCTCTGGAGCTATGGAGCTATGGAAGTATGGAAGTATGGAGCTATGGAGCTATGGAAGTATGGAGCTATGGAGCCACCAGCCAGCACCCTCCGTGGCTCATCCACGCCGGCCCAGAGTTCCAGCCGCTCGGCTTCACTCTCTCACAAGACCCGCCTGGAGCTCCCCGGCCCACCCCTGGTACCTCAACTACCGAGGCCTCACGCTCGACCACGCCGGCGCAGAGTTCCAGCCGCTCGGATGAGCTCTGTCACTCTCCCGCCGCGCAGCCACCGGTAACGGGGAAATGTCGCCGCCTTGTGGACACGCCGTTGTAAATGAATGGGCTTTCGCACTTAGTGCAATTTTCACCAACTCTCTGACTTAGAGCTATGGAAGTATGGAGCTATGGAGCCACCAGCCACCCAGGCTGGAGCTATGGAGCTCTGGAGGTATGGAGCTCTGGTGCTATGGAAGTATGGAGCTCTGGTGCTATGGAGCTCTGGTGCTATGGAGCTATGGAGCTCCGGTGCTATGGAGCTATGGAGCTCTGGAGGTATGGAGCTCTGGAGGTATGGAGCTCTGGAGGTATGGAGCTATGGAGCCCTGGAGCTCTGGAGGTATGGAGCTATGGTGCTATGGAGCTCTGAAGCCATGGAGCTCTGGTGCTATGGAGCTATGGAGCTCTGGAGGTATGGAGCTCTGGTGCTATGGAGCTCTGGTGCTATGGAGCTATGGAGCTCTGGTGCTATGGAGCTATGGAGCTCTGGTGCTATGGAGCTATGGAGGTATGGAGCTATGGAGCCCTGGAGGTATGGAGCTATGGTGCTATGGAGCTCTGAAGCCATGGAGCTCTGGTGCTATGGAGCTCTGGAGCTCTGGAGGTATGGA
>NW_028232123.1:102500-117500 GCF_054491065.1 Syngnathus leptorhynchus | reverse complement strand
CTTCCTTGGATGGACAACATTCGCAGTTGACACTTTGTGTCATTTTATCCGAGCAGACGGGCGCCGCGAGGCGGACCGTCCGGGGCGACTCTCGGCCTGTGTTTTCGGAGCCGGCCGGGCATCACGCTCCCTCCTTGGATGGACAACATTCGTAGTTGACACTTTGTGTCATTTTATCCGAGCAGACGGGCGCCGCGAGGCGGACCGTCCGGGGCGACTCTCGGCCTGTGTTTAAGGAGCCGGCCGGGCATCACGCTCCTTCCTTGGATGGACAACATTCGCAGTTGACACTTTGTGTCATTTTGTTCGGCCTGTGTTTAAGGAGGCGGCCGTCCTCCACTCGGTCCGTGTTTAAGGAGCGACACTCGCGCTCCGGTTCGGCCTGTATTTAGGGAGGCGGCCGTCCTCCGCTTGGTCTGTGTTAAGGGCGACACTCGGTCCATGTTTGAGGAGCCTGGCCCTGACGCTCCTCTCCGGCCTGTGTTTAAGGAGGCGGCCGTCCTCCCCTTGGTCTGTGTTAAGGGCGACACTCGGTCCATGTTTGAGGAGCCTGGCCCTGACGCTCCTCTCCGGCCTGTGTTTAAGGAGGCGGCCGTCCTCCCCTTGGTCTGTGTTAAGGGCGACACTCGGTCCGTGTTTAAGGAGCGGCCCTCGCGCTCCGGTTCGGCCTGTATTTAGGGAGGCGGCCGTCCTCCGCTTGGTCTGTGTTAAGGGCGACACTCGGTCCGTGTTTAAGGAGCCGGCCCTGACGCTCCTCTTCGGCCTGTGTTTAAGGAGGCGGCCGTCCTCCACTTCCTTCCATGCACCACCACATTCGCAGTTGACACTTTGCCATTTTTTCAGAGAGGTGACACTTAGTCGTTTTTTCGAAAGTTGACACTTAGTCGTTTTTTCGAAAGTTGACACTTTGCCGTTTTTTCAGAGAGGTGACACTTAGCCGTTTTTTCGAAAGTTGACACTTAGCCGTTTTTTCGAAAGTTGACACTTAGCCGTTTTTTCGAAAGTTGACACTTAGTCACTTTTTCGCCACAGTAACACCTCCAGCGCGTGCCACGGCGCTTTTCAGGTCTTCTATCCGACCTTGTGCTGTCGAGGACGGCGTGTCCGACGCCGTGGGGAGACCAGCACCATCTCCTCCATACTCGTAAACGGGGTGCTTTGGAAAACGGGGGGAAAGTCGATGAGTACACTGACTACTGGGACCATTTCATTGTACTCTGGCGCACCTGAAGACCAAAAAAGGTACTGCACCTTAGCCCGGGTACCTCACCCCCTGGTACCTCGAGGAGAACTTAGAAAAATTTCGACAAATTTTTGGTGAGCTCCAGGGAGAGAGGCTGATTTTTCGCTTTTTGAGGCCGACCGCCGAACCGGCGCGGGGCGGACTCACAAGCCCCCCAGAGCCGTGGGCACTTAGTCGTTTTTTCAGAGAGGCGACACTTAGTCGTTTTTTCAGAGGCGACACTTAGTCGTTTTTTCGAAAGTTGACACTTAGCCGTTTTTTCGAAAGTCGACACTTAGCCGTTTTTTTGGAAAGTTGACACTTAGTCGTTTTTTCGAAAGTTGACACTTAGTCGTTTTTTCGCCACAATTGGCTCTGAGCTCCAGGGGGAGAGCCTGGTTTTGCCTTATTTCAGGCCGGCTGGGGAACCGGCGCAGGTCGGATGCACGAGCCCGGCAGAGCCGTGGGCACTTAGAAAATTTTCGCCGATTAAGCTGGGACCTCCAGGCGGAGACCGGCATTCCTCGTCCTCGGGGTTCGACCCAGGAACCGGCGCTGGGCAGACGCCGTAGCCACGCAGAGCCGTGGGCACTTAGAAAATATTCGCCAAGTTGGCTCTGAGCTCCAGGCGGAGAGGCTGGTTTTGCCTTATTTCAGGCCGGCTGGGGAACCGGCGCGGGTCGGATGCACGAGCCCGCAGAGCCGTGGGCACTTTGCCATTTTCTCAGAGTCGACACTTAGTCGTTTTTTCAGAGAGGCGACACTCTGTCGTTTTTTCGAAAGTTGACACTTTGCCGTTTTTTCAGAGATGTGACACTTAGCCGTTTTTTCAGAGATGTGACACTTAGCCGTTTTTTCAGAGATGTGACACTTTGCCGTTTTTTCAGAGATGTGACACTTTGCCGTTTTTTCGAAAGTTGACACTTAGCCGTTTTTTCGAAAGTCGACACTTAGCCGTTTTTTCGGAGATGTGACACTTTGCCGTTTTTTCGAAAGTTGACACTTAGCCGTTTTTTCGAAAGTTGACACTTAGTCGTTTTTTCAGAGATGTGACACTTAGAAACTTTTTGCCAAGTTGGCTGATAGCTCCAGGAGGAGACCGTTATTTTTCGTCATTCGAGGCCGACTGCGGAACCGGCGCTGAGCGGACGCCAAAGCTCGGCAGGGCCGTGGGCACTTAGAAACTTTTTGCCAAGTTGGCTGTGAGCTCCAGGAGGAGACCGTTATTTTTCGTCATTCGAGGCCGACTGCGGAACCGGCGCTGGGCGGACGCCAAAGCTCGGCAGGGCCGTGGGCACTTAGAAACTTTTTGCCAAGTTGGCTGTGAGCTCCAGGAGGAGACCGTTATTTTTCGTCATTCGAGGCCGACTGCGGAACCGGCGCTGAGCGGACGCCAAAGCTCGGCAGGGCCGTGGGCACTTAGAAACTTTTTGCCAAGTTGGCTGTGAGCTCCAGGAGGAGACCGTTATTTTTCGTCATTCGAGGCCGACTGCGGAACCGGCGCTGAGCGGACGCCAAAGCTCGGCAGGGCCGTGGGCACTTAGAAACTTTTTGCCAAGTTGGCTGTGAGCTCCAGGAGGAGACCGTTATTTTTCGTCATTCGAGGCCGACTGCGGAACCGGCGCTGGGCGGACGCCAAAGCTCGGCAGGGCCGTGGGCACTTAGAAACTTTTTGCCAAGTTGGCTGTGAGCTCCAGGAGGAGACCGTTATTTTTCGTCATTCGAGGCCGACTGCGGAACCGGCGCTGAGCGGACGCCAAAGCTCGGCAGGGCCGTGGGCACTTAGAAACTTTTTGCCAAGTTGGCTGTGAGCTCCAGGAGGAGACCGTTATTTTTCGTCATTCGAGGCCGACTGCGGAACCGGCGCTGAGCGGACGCCAAAGCTCGGCAGGGCCGTGGGCACTTAGAAACTTTTTGCCAAGTTGGCTGTGAGCTCCAGGAGGAGACCGTTATTTTTCGTCATTCGAGGCCGACTGCGGAACCGGCGCTGGGCGGACGCCAAAGCTCGGCAGGGCCGTGGGCACTTAGAAACTTTTTGCCAAGTTGGCTGTGAGCTCCAGGAGGAGACCGTTATTTTTCGTCATTCGAGGCCGACTGCGGAACCGGCGCTGGGCGGACGCCAAAGCTCGGCAGGGCCGTGGGCACTTAGAAACTTTTTGCCAAGTTGGCTGTGAGCTCCAGGAGGAGACCGTTATTTTTCGTCATTCGAGGCCGACTGCGGAACCGGCGCTGGGCGGACGCCAAAGCTCGGCAGGGCCGTGGGCACTTAGAAACTTTTTGCCAAGTTGGCTGTGAGCTCCAGGAGGAGACCGTTATTTTTCGTCATTCGAGGCCGACTGCGGAACCGGCGCTGGGCGGACGCCAAAGCTCGGCAGGGCCGTGGGCACTTAGAAACTTTTTGCCAAGTTGGCTGTGAGCTCCAGGAGGAGACCGTTATTTTTCGTCATTCTAGGCCGGCTGCAGAACCGGCGCGGGTCGGATGCACGAGCCCGCAGAGCCGTGGGCACTTTGCCACTTTTTCGCCACAATTGGCTCTGAGCTCCAGGAGGAGACCGTTATTTTTCGTCATTCTAGGCCGGTTGCAGAACCGGCGCGGCTCGGATGCACGAGCCCGCAGAGCCGTGGGCACTTAGAAAATTTTCAGAGAGGCGACACTTTGCCATTTTTTCAGAGAGGTGACACTTAGTCGTTTTTTCGAAAGTTGACACTTAGCCGTTTTTTCGAAAGTTGACACTTAGCCGTTTTTTCGAAAGTTGACACTTAGTCGTTTTTTCGCCAAAGTGCCCACCTCCAGCGCGTGCCACGGCGCTTTCCAGGTCTTCTATCCGACCTTGTGCTGTCGAGGACGGCGTGTCCGACGCCGTGGGGAGACCAGCACCATCTCCTCCATACTCGTAAACGAGGTGCTTTGGAAAACGGGGGGAAAGTCGATGAGTACACTGACTACTGGGACCATTTCATTGTACTCTGGCGCACCTGAAGACCAAAAAAGGTACTGCACCTTAGCCCGGGTACCTCACCCCCTGGTACCTCGAGGAGAACTTAGAAAAATTTCGACAAATTTTTGGTGAGCTCCAGGGAGAGAGGCTGATTTTTCGCTTTTTGAGGCCGACCGCCGAACCGACGCGGGGCGGACTCACAAGCCCCGCAGAGCCGTGGGCACTTAGTCGTTTTTTCAGAGAGGCGACACTTAGTCGTTTTTTCGAAAGGCGACACTTAGCCGTTTTTTCGAAAGTCGACACTTAGCCGTTTTTTCGAAAGTTGACACTTAGTCGTTTTTTTGAAAGTTGACACTTAGTCGTTTTTTCGCTGATTTTGCTGGGACCTCCAGGCGAGGACCGGCGTTTTTCGTCTTCCGGGTTCGACCCGGGAACCAGCGCCGAGCGGACACATTCGCTCGCAAGTGCCGTTGGCACTTAGAAGATTTTTCGTTTGTCATGAGCTCCGGGAGGAGAGCGGCGTTTTTCGTCTTCCGGGTTCGACCCGGGAACCAGCGCCGAGCGGACACATTCGCTCGCAAGTGCCGTTGGCACTTAGAAAATTTTTCGTTTGTCATGAGCTCCGGGCGGAGAGCGGCGTTTTTCGTCTTCCGGGTTCGACCCGGGAACCAGCGCCGAGCGGACACATTCGCTCGCAAGTGCCGTTGGCACTTAGAAAATGTTTCGTTTGTCATGAGCTCCGGGCGGAGACCGGCGTTTTTCGTCTTCCGGGTTCGACCCGGGAACCAGCGCCGAGCGGACACATTCGCTCGCAAGTGCCGTTGGCACTTAGAAAATTTTTCGTTTGTCATGAGCTCCGGGCGGAGACCGGCGTTTTTCGTCTTCCGGGTTCGACCCGGGAACCAGCGCCGAGCGGACACATTCGCTCGCAAGTGCCGTTGGCACTTAGAAAATTTTTCGTTTGTCATGAGCTCCGGGCGAGGACCGGCGTTTTTCGTCTTCCGGGTTCGACCCGGGAACCAGCGCCGAGCGGACACATTCGCTCGCTAGTGCCGTTGGCACTTAGAAAATTTTTCGTTTGTCATGAGCTCCGGGCGGAGACCGGCGTTTTTCGTCTTCCGGGTCCGACCCGGGAACCAGCGCCGAGCGGACACATTCGCTCGCTAGTGCCGTTGGCACTTAGAAAATTTTTCGTTTGTCATGAGCTCCGGGCGGAGACCGGCGTTTTTCGTCTTCCGGGTTCGACCCGGGAACCAGCGCCGAGCGGACACATTCGCTCGCTAGTGCCGTTGGCACTTAGAAAATTTTTCGTTTGTCATGAGCTCCGGGCGAGGACCGGCGTTTTTCGTCTTCCGGGTTCGACCCGGGAACCAGCGCCGAGCGGACACATTCGCTCGCTAGTGCCGTTGGCACTTAGAAAATTTTTCGTTTGTCATGAGCTCCGGGCGAGGACCGGCGTTTTTCGTCTTCCGGGTTCGACCCGGGAACCAGCGCCGAGCGGACACATTCGCTCGCTAGTGCCGTTGGCACTTAGAAAATTTTTCGTTTGTCATGAGCTCCGGGCGGAGACCGGCATTTTTCGTCATTCGAGGCCGACGGGGGAACCAGCCGGAGCGGACACGTTTGCTCGGAAGAGCCGTTGGCACTTAGAAAAAAATCCGTGTCTCGTGAGCTCCAGGGGGGACAGGCTGGTTTTATTCATCCGTAGCCGACATGGGAACCAGCGCGGAGCGGATTGGTGTTGCGCTGCCATATACCTCATCTCTCTCAGGAGTCCCCCCCTTATACGTGCCGATGGTGTTTTGGAAAACGGGGGGTAACTGGATGAGTACACTGACTAGGGGGACCAGTACACTAGCGAGTGGGACCAGTACACTGACTAGTGGGACCAACACACTATGAGCGCCTGGTACCTAAAATGGAAGTATAGAGGCCGAATTTCGGGCAAGATCACGCCGGGTTAGGCTTCCAGGACCTCGGCTAAGCAATTTTAACGGGTCGCCCGGTTCTTTTTTGATCCAGCCCGGTTCTTTTTTTATCCAGCCCGGTTCTTTTTACACTTCCAGCTGGAGCTCGGGAGCGGCTTTTTGCACAAGATCACGCCGTGTTAGGCTTCCAGGACCTCGGCTAAGCAATTTTAACGGGTCGCCCGGTTCTTTTTTGATCCAGCCCGGTTCTTTTTTTTATCCAGCCCGGTTCTTTTCACACTTCCAGCTGGAGCTCGGCAGCGGCTATTTGCACAAGATCACGCCGGGTTAGGCTTCCAGGACCTCGGCTAAGCAATTTTAACGGGCCGCCCGGTTCTTTTTTTTTATCCAGCCCGGTTCTTTTTACACTTCCAGCTGGAGCTCGGGAGCGGCTTTTTGCACAAGATCACGCCGTGTTAGGCTTCCAGGACCTCGGCTAAGCAATTTTAACGGGTCGCCCGGTTCTTTTTTGATCCAGCCCGGTTCTTTTTTTTATCCAGCCCGGTTCTTTTTACACTTCCAGCTGGAGCTCGGGAGC
This sequence comes from Syngnathus leptorhynchus, assembly GCF_054491065.1. NCBI lineage: Eukaryota > Metazoa > Chordata > Actinopteri > Syngnathiformes > Syngnathidae > Syngnathus > Syngnathus leptorhynchus. Next base: position 110,834 of record NW_028232123.1, on the reverse strand, counting down.
GGCTTTTTGCACAAGATCACGCCGTGTTAGGCTTCCAGGACCTCGGCTAAGCAATTTTAACGGGTCGCCCGGTTCTTTTTTTGATCCAGCCCGGTTCTTTTTTTATCCAGCCCGGTTCTTTTTACACTTCCAGCTGAAGCTCGGGAGCGGCTTTTTGCACAAGAACACGCCGTGTTAGGCTTCCAGGACCTCGGCTAAGCAATTTTAACGGGTCGCCCGGTTCTTTTTTGATCCAGCCCGGTTCTTTTTTTTATCCAGCCCGGTTCTTTTTACACTTCCAGCTGGAGCTTGGGAGCGGCTTTTTGCACAAGATCACGCCGGGTTAGGCTTCCAGGACCTCGGCTAAGCAATTTTAACGGGTCGCCCGGTTCTTTTTTGATCCAGCCCGGTTCTTTTTTTTATCCAGCCTGGTTCTTTTTACACTTCCAGCTGGAGCTCGGGAGCGGCTATTTGCACAAGATCACGCCGTGTTAGGCTTCCAGGACCTCGGCTAAGCAATTTTAACGGGTCGCCCGGTTCTTTTTTGATCCAGCCCGGTTCTTTTTTTTATCCAGCCCGGTTCTTTTTACACTTCCAGCTGGAGCTCGGGAGCGGCTTTTTGCACAAGATCACGCCGGGTTAGGCTTCCAGGACCTCGGCTAAGCAATTTTAACGGGTCCCCCGGTTCTTTTTTGATCCAGCCCGGTTCTTTTTTTATCCAGCCCGGTTCTTTTTACACTTCAAGCTGGAGCTCGGGAGCGGCTTTTTGCACAAGATCACGCCGTGTTAGGCTTCCAGGACCTCGGCTAAGCAATTTTAACGGGTCGCCCGGTTCTTTTTTTGATCCAGCCCGGTTCTTTTTTTATCCAGCCCGGTTCTTTTTACACTTCCAGCTGAAGCTTGGGAGCGGCTTTTTGCACAAGAACACGCCGTGTTAGGCTTCCAGGACCTCGGCTAAGCAATTTTAACGGGTCGCCCGGTTCTTTTTTGATCCAGCCCGGTTCTTTTTTTTATCCAGCCCGGTTCTTTTTACACTTCCAGCTGGAGCTTGGGAGCGGCTTTTTGCACAAGATCACGACGGGTTAGGCTTCCAGGACCTCGGCTAAGCAATTTTAACGGGTCGCCCGGTTCTTTTTTGATCCAGCCCGGTTCTTTTTTTTATCCAGCCTGGTTCTTTTTACACTTCCAGCTGGAGCTCGGGAGCGGCTATTTGCACAAGATCACGCCGTGTTAGGCTTCCAGGACCTCGGCTAAGCAATTTTAACGGGTCGCCCGGTTCTTTTTTGATCCAGCCCGGTTCTTTTTTTTATCCAGCCCGGTTCTTTTTACACTTCCAGCTGGAGCTCGGGAGCGGCTTTTTGCACAAGATCACGCCGGGTTAGGCTTCCAGGACCTCGGCTAAGCAATTTTAACGGGTCCCCCGGTTCTTTTTTGATCCAGCCCGGTTCTTTTTTTATCCAGCCCGGTTCTTTTTACACTTCCAGCTGGAGCTCGGGAGCGGCTTTTTGCACAAGATCACGCCGTGTTAGGCTTCCAGGACCTCGGCTAAGCAATTTTAACGGGTCGCCCGGTTCTTTTTTTTATCCAGCCCGGTTCTTTTTTTATCCAGCCCGGTTCTTTTTACACTTCCAGCTGAAGCTCGGGAGCGGCTTTTTGCACAAGAACACGCCGTGTTAGGCTTCCAGGACCTCGGCTAAGCAATTTTAACGGGTCGCCCGGTTCTTTTTTGATCCAGCCCGGTTCTTTTTTTTATCCAGCCCGGTTCTTTTTACACTTCCAGCTGGAGCTTGGGAGCGGCTTTTTGCACAAGATCACGCCGGGTTAGGCTTCCAGGACCTCGGCTAAGCAATTTTAACGGGTCGCCCGGTTCTTTTTTGATCCAGCCCGGTTCTTTTTTTTATCCAGCCTGGTTCTTTTTACACTTCCAGCTGGAGCTCGGGAGCGGCTATTTGCACAAGATCACGCCGTGTTAGGCTTCCAGGACCTCGGCTAAGCAATTTTAACGGGTCGCCCGGTTCTTTTTTGATCCAGCCCGGTTCTTTTTTTTATCCAGCCCGGTTCTTTTTACACTTCCAGCTGGAGCTCGGGAGCGGCTTTTTGCACAAGATCACGCCGGGTTAGGCTTCCAGGACCTCGGCTAAGCAATTTTAACGGGTCCCCCGGTTCTTTTTTGATCCAGCCCGGTTCTTTTTTTATCCAGCCCGGTTCTTTTTACACTTCCAGCTGGAGCTCGGGAGCGGCTTTTTGCACAAGATCACGCCGTGTTAGGCTTCCAGGACCTCGGCTAAGCAATTTTAACGGGTCGCCCGGTTCTTTTTTGATCCAGCCCGGTTCTTTTTTTTATCCAGCCCGGTTCTTTTTACACTTCCAGCTGGAGCTCGGGAGCGGCTTTTTGCACAAGATCACGCCGGGTTAGGCTTCCAGGACCTCGGCTAAGCAATTTTAACGGGTCGCCCGGTTCTTTTTTGATCCAGCCCGGTTCTTTTTTTATCCAGCCCGGTTCTTTTTACACTTCCAGCTGGAGCTCGGGAGCGGCTTTTTGCACAAGATCACGCCGTGTTAGGCTTCCAGGACCTCGGCTAAGCAATTTTAACGGGTCGCCCGGTTCTTTTTTTGATCCAGCCCGGTTCTTTTTTTATCCAGCCCGGTTCTTTTTACACTTCCAGCTGGAGCTCGGCAGCGGCTTTTTGCACAAGATCACGCCGTGTTAGGCTTCCAGGACCTCGGCTAAGCAATTTTAACGGGTCGCCCGGTTCTTTTTTTGATCCAGCCCGGTTCTTTTTTTTATCCAGCCCGGTTCTTTTTACACTTCCAGCTGGAGCTCGGGAGCGGCTTTTTGCACAAGATCACGCCGTGTTAGGCTTCCAGGACCTCGGCTCAGCAATTTTAACGGGTCGCCCGGTTCTTTTTTGATCCAGCCCGGTTCTTTTTTTTATCCAGCCTGGTTCTTTTTACACTTCCAGCTGGAGCTCGGGAGCGGCTTTTTGCACAACAACACGCCGTGTTAGGCTTCCAGGACCTCGGCTAAGCAATTTTAACGGGTCGCCCGGTTCTTTTTTGATCCAGCCCGGTTCTTTTTTTATCCAGCCCGGTTCTTTTTACACTTCCAGCTGGAGCTCGGGAGCGGCTTTTTGCACAAGAACACGCCGTGTTAGGCTTCCAGGACCTCGGCTAAGCAATTTTAACGGGTCGCCCGGTTCTTTTTTTGATCCAGCCCGGTTCTTTTTTTATCCAGCCCGGTTCTTTTTACACTTCCAGCTGGAGCTCGGGAGCGGCTTTTTGCACAAGATCACGCCGTGTTAGGCTTCCAGGACCTCGGCTCAGCAATTTTAACGGGTCGCCCGGTTCTTTTTTGATCCAGCCCGGTTCTTTTTTTATCCAGCCCGGTTCTTTTTACACTTCCAGCTGGAGCTCGGGAGCGGCTTTTTGCACAAGATCACGCCGTGTTAGGCTTCCAGGACCTCGGCTAAGCAATTTTAACGGGTCGCCCGGTTCTTTTTTTGATCCAGCCCGGTTCTTTTTTTTTATCCAGCCTGGTTCTTTTTACACTTCCAGCTGGAGCTCGGGAGCGGCTTTTTGCACAAGATCACGCCGTGTTAGGCTTCCAGGACCTCGGCTAAGCAATTTTAACGGGTCGCCCGGTTCTTTTTTGATCCAGCCCGGTTCTTTTTCCACTTCCAGCTGGAGCTCAGCAGCGGCTTTTCGCACAAGATCACGCCGGGTTAGGCTTCCAGGACCTCGGCTAAGCACTTCTAACGGGTCGCCCGGTTCTTTTTTTGAACCAGCCCGGTTCTTTTTACACTTCCAGCTGGAGCTCAGCAGCGGCTTTTTGCACAAGATCACGCCGGGTTAGGGTTCCAGGACCTCGGCTAAGCAATTTTAACGGGCCGCCCGGTTCTTTTTTTGATCCAGCCCGGTTCTTTTTACACTTCCAGCTGGAGCTCAGCAGCGGCTTTTTGCACAAGATCACGCCGGGTTAGGCTTCCAGGACCTCGGCTAAGCACTTGTAACGGGCCCTGGTCCACCCCTGCCAGCGCATTTCAAAACTTGGCATTAATTTCGACCTAAGAGACGAAGTCTGATTTTTTTCTACCACTTGGGCGGCCTTTTTGCACCCAGAACACCCGCACCGGCACCATAAATTCGAAGGGTGCCGAGTGCGTCGGCGCAGATTCTGCGACGGAGTGACACTTCCCTCTTGTGGACATTCGGCGGTAGGTGAAATGCGCACTCGGTCTTCTCTTTTCTTTTCCTTCCAGTGAAACTTTGGCAACATTCTGCGAGCTGCTGGCTTCCAGAACCTCGGCCAAGCAGGTGGAGGATTTTTTTCCACTTCCAGCTGGAGGTGAGGAGGGACTTTTTGGGCAAGATCACGCCGACTTAGCAAGCAAGGTGGAAGTGCCAGCATGCTCCGTGGCTGGAAGTGTGGATGTGCCAGCACCCTCCCTGCCTATGGAAGTGTGGAGCTCCAGCACCCTCCCTGCCTATGGAAGTGTGGAGCTCCAGCACCCTCCCTGCCTATGGAAGTGTGGAGCTCCAGCACCCTCCCTGCCTATGGAAGTGTGGAGCTCCAGCACCCTCCGTGCCTATGGAAGAGCCACCTCCGCGGGCATGCTGCTCAACCACGCCGGCCCAGAGTTCCAGCCGCTCGGCTACACTCTCTCACAAGCCCCGCCTGGAGCTCCCCAGCCCGCCCCTGGTACCTCAACTACCGAGGCCAGCCGCTCGACCAGGCCGGCCCAGAGTTCCAGCCGCTCGGCTTCACTCTCTCACAAGCCCCGCCTGGAGCTCCCCAGCCCGCCCCTGGTACCTCAACTACCGAGGCCAGCCGCTCGACCACGCCGGCGCAGAGTTCCAGCCGCTCGGATAAGCTCTGCCACTCTCCCGCTAAGCAGCCACCGGTAACGGGGAAATGTCGCCGCCTTGTGGACACGCCCTTGTAAATGAATGGGCTTTCGCACTTAGTGCAATTTTCGCCAGCTCCGTGGCTGCAAGTATGGAGCTATGGAGCCACCAGCCAGGCTGGAGCTCTGGAGCTATGGAAGTTTGGAGCTCTGGAGCTATGGAGCTATGGAGCTATGGAGCTATGGAGCTATGGAGCTCTGGGGCTATGGAGCTATGGAGCTATGGAGCTATGGAAGTATGGAGCTATGGAGCTATGGATGTATGGAGCTATGGAAGTATGGAGCTATGGAGCTATGGAAGTCTGGAGCTATGGAAGTATGGAGCTATGGAGCTATGGAAGTATGGAGCTATGAAGCTATGGAGCTATGGAGCTATGGAGCCACCAGCCAGCACCCTCCGTGGCTCAACCACACCGGCCCAGAGTTCCAGCCGCTCGGCTTCACTCTCTCACAAGCCCCGCCTGGAGCTCCCCAGCCCACCCCTGGTACCTCAACTACCGAGGCCAGCCGCTCGACCAGGCCGGCCGAGAGTTCCAGCCGCTCGGCTTCACTCTCTCACAAGACCCGCCTGGAGCTCCCCGGCCCACCCCTGGTACCTCAACTACCGAGGCCAGCCGCTCGACCACGCCGGCCGAGAGTTCCAGCCGCTCGGCTTCACTCTCTCACAAGACCCGCCTGGAGCTCCCCGGCCCACCCCTGGTACCTCAACTACCGAGGCCAGCCGTTCGACCACGCCGGCGCAGAGTTCCAGCCGCTCGGATAAGCTCTGTCACTCTCCTGCCGCGCAGCCACCGGTAACGGGGAAATGTCGCCGCCTGGCGGACACGCCCTTGTAAATGAATGGGCTTTCGCACTTAGTGCAATTTTCGCCAACTCTCTGACTGGAGCTATGGAAGTATGGAGCTATGGAGCCACCAGCCACCCAGGCTGGAGCTATGGAGCTCTGAAAGTATGGAGCTCTGGTGCTATGGAAGTATGGAGCTATGGAGCTATGGAAGTATGGAGCTATGGAGCTATGGAGCTCTGGAAGTATGGAGCTATGGTGCTATGGAGCTATGGAGCTATGGAGCTATGGAGCTCTGGAAGTATGGAGCTCTGGTGCTATGGAGCTATGGAGCTCTGGTGCTATGGAGCTATGGAGCTCTGGTGCTATGGAGCTCTGGTGCTATGGAGCTCTGGTGCTATGGAGCTATGGAGCTCTGGTGCTATGGAGCTATGGAGCTCTGGAGGTATGGAGCTCTGGAGGTATGGAGCTATGGAGCCCTGGAGCTCTGGAGCTATGGAAGTATGGAGCCATGGAGCTCTGGAGCTATGGAAGTATGGAGCTATGGAGCTATGGAGCTCTGGAGCTATGGAGCTCTGGAGCTATGGAGCTCTGGTGCTATGGAGCTATGGAGCTCTGGTGCTATGGAGCTATGGAGCTCTGGTGCTATGGAGCTATGGAGCTCTGGTGCTATGGAGCTATGGAGCTCTGGTGCTATGGAGCTATGGAGCTCTGGAGGTATGGAGCTATGGAGGTATGGAGCTCTGGTGCTATGGAGCTATGGAGCTCTGGTGCTATGGAGCTATGGAGCTCTGGTGCTATGGAGCTATGGAGCTCTGGTGCTATGGAGCTATGGAGCTCTGGTGCTATGGAGCTATGGAGCTCTGGTGCTATGGAGCTATGGAGCTCTGGTGCTATGGAGCTATGGAGCTCTGGAGGTATGGAGCTATGGAGGTATGGAGCCACCAGCCAGCACCCTCCGTGGCTGGATCAATGGAAGTGTTTAGGTACCAGGCGGCCAAAGTGCCGAGGCCTCACGCTCGACCACGCCGGCGCAGAGTTCCAGCCGCTCGGATGAGCTCTGTCACTCTCCCGCCGCGCAGCCACCGGTAACGGGGAAATGTCGCCGCCTTGTGGACACGCCGTTGTAAATGAATGGGCTTTCGCACTTAGTGCAATTTTCGCCAACTCTCTGACTGGAGCTATGGAAGTATGGAGCTATGGAGCCACCAGCCACCCAGGCTGGAGCTATGGAGCTCTGGTGCTATGGAGCTCTGGTGCTATGGAGCTATGGAGCTCTGGTGCTATGGAGCTATGGAGCTCTGGTGCTATGGAGCTATGGAGCTCTGGTGCTATGGAGCTCTGGTGCTATGGAGCTATGGAGCTCTGGTGCTATGGAGCTATGGAGCTCTGGTGCTATGGAGCTATGGAGCTCTGGTGCTATGGAGCTATGGAGCTCTGGTGCTATGGAGCTCTGGTGCTATGGAGCTATGGAGCTCTGGTGCTATGGAGCTATGGAGCTCTGGTGCTATGGAGCTATGGAGCTCTGGTGCTATGGAGCTATGGAGCTCTGGTGCTATGGAGCTCTGGAGCTCTGGAGGTATGGAGCTATGGAGGTATGGAGCCACCAGCCAGCACCCTCCGAGGCTGGATCAATGGAAGTGTTTTAGGTACCAGGCAGCCAAAGGGCCGAGGCCTCACGCTCGACCACGCCGGCGCAGAGTTCCAGCCGCTCGGATAAGCTCTGTCACTCACCCGCCGCGCAGCCACCGGTAACGGGGAAATGTCGCCGCCTTGTGGACACGCCGTTGTAAATGAATGGGCTTTCGCACTTAGTGCAATTTTCGCCAACTCTCTGACTGGAGCTATGGAAGTATGGAGCTATGGAGCCACCAGCCACCCAGGCTGGAGCTATGGAGCTCTGGAGGTATGGAGCTCTGGTGCTATGGAAGTATGGAGCTATGGAGCTATGGAAGTATGGCGCTATGGAGCTATGGAGCTCTGGAAGTATGGAGCTATGGAGCTCTGGAGGTATGGAGCTATGGAGCCCTGGAGCCCTGGAGCTATGGAGCCCTGGAGCTATGGAGCTATGGAGCCCTGGAGCTATGGAGCCCTGGAGCTATGGAGCTATGGAGCTCTGGTGCTATGGAGCTATGGAGCTCTGGTGCTATGGAACTATGGAGCTCTGGTGCTATGGAGCTATGGAGCTCTGGTGCTATGGAGCTATGGAGCTCTGGTGCTATGGAGCTATGGAGCTCTGGTGCTATGGAGCTATGGAGCTCTGGTGCTATGGAGCTATGGAGCTCTGGTGCTATGGAGCTATGGAGCTCTGGTGCTATGGAGCTATGGAGCTGGTGCTATGGAGCTATGGAGCTCTGGTGCTATGGAGCTATGGAGCTCTGGTGCTATGGAACTCTGGTGCTATGGAGCTATGGAGCTCTGGTGCTATGGAGCTATGGAGCTCTGGTGCTATGGAGCTATGGAGCTCTGGTATTATGGAGCTCTGGTGCTATGGAGCTATGGAGCTCTGGTGCTATGGAGCTCTGGAGCTCTGGAGGTATGGAGCTATGGAGGTATGGAGCCACCAGCCAGCACCCTCCGTGGCTGGATCAATGGAAGTGTTTTAGGTACCAGGCAGCCAAAGGGCCGAGGCCTCACGCTCGACCACGCCGGCGCAGAGTTCCAGCC
>NW_028232123.1:72500-87500 GCF_054491065.1 Syngnathus leptorhynchus | reverse complement strand
GCCTGTGTTTTCGGAGCCGGCCGGGCCTCAAGCTCCCTCCTTGGATGGACAACATTCGTAGTTGACACTTTGTGTCATTTTATCCGAGCGGGCGGGCGCCGCGAGGCGGACCGTCCGGGGCGACTCTCGGCCTGTGTTTTCGGAGCCGGCCGGGCATCACGCTCCCTCCTTGGATGGACAACATTCGTAGTTGACACTTTGTGTCATTTTATCCGAGCGGGCGGGCGCCTCGAGAGGCGGACCGTCCGGGGCGACTCTCGGCCTGTGTTTTCGGAGCCGGCCGGGCCTCAAGCTCCCTCCTTGGATGGACAACATTCGTAGTTGACACTTTGTGTCATTTTATCCGAGCGGGCGGGCGCCGCGAGGCGGACCGTCCGGGGCGACTCTCGGCCTGTGTTTTCGGAGCCGGCCGGGCATCACGCTCCTTCCTTGGATGGACAACATTCGCAGTTGACACTTTGTGTCATTTTATCCGAGCAGACGGGCGCCTCGAGAGGCGGACCGTCCGGGGCGACTCTCGGCCTGTGTTTTCGGAGCCGGCCGGGCATCACGCTCCCTCCTTGGATGGACAACATTCGTAGTTGACACTTTGTGTCATTTTATCCGAGCGGGCGGGCGCCTCGAGAGGCGGACCGTCCGGGGCGACTCTCGGCCTGTGTTTTCGGAGCCGGCCGGGCCTCAAGCTCCCTCCTTGGATGGACAACATTCGTAGTTGACACTTTGTGTCATTTTATCCGAGCGGGCGGGCGCCGCGAGGCGGACCGTCCGGGGCGACTCTCGGCCTGTGTTTAAGGAGCCGGCCGGGCATCACGCTCCTTCCTTGGATGGACAACATTCGCAGTTGACACTTTGTGTCATTTTATCCGAGCAGACGGGCGCCGCGAGGCGGACCGTCCGGGGCGACTCTCGGCCTGTGTTTTCGGAGCCGGCCGGGCATCACGCTCCCTCCTTGGATGGACAACATTCGTAGTTGACACTTTGTGTCATTTTATCCGAGCAGACGGGCGCCGCGAGGCGGACCGTCCGGGGCGACTCTCGGCCTGTGTTTAAGGAGCCGGCCGGGCATCACGCTCCTTCCTTGGATGGACAACATTCGCAGTTGACACTTTGTGTCATTTTGTTCGGCCTGTGTTTAAGGAGGCGGCCGTCCTCCACTCGGTCCGTGTTTAAGGAGCGACACTCGCGCTCCGGTTCGGCCTGTATTTAGGGAGGCGGCCGTCCTCCGCTTGGTCTGTGTTAAGGGCGACACTCGGTCCATGTTTGAGGAGCCTGGCCCTGACGCTCCTCTCCGGCCTGTGTTTAAGGAGGCGGCCGTCCTCCCCTTGGTCTGTGTTAAGGGCGACACTCGGTCCATGTTTGAGGAGCCTGGCCCTGACGCTCCTCTCCGGCCTGTGTTTAAGGAGGCGGCCGTCCTCCCCTTGGTCTGTGTTAAGGGCGACACTCTGTCCATGTTTGAGGAGCCTGGCCCTGACGCTCCTCTCCGGCCTGTGTTTAAGGAGGCGGCCGTCCTCCCCTTGGTCTGTGTTAAGGGCGACACTCGGTCCATGTTTGAGGAGCCTGGCCCTGACGCTCCTCTCCGGCCTGTGTTTAAGGAGGCGGCCGTCCTCCCCTTGGTCTGTGTTAAGGGCGACACTCGGTCCATGTTTGAGGAGCCTGGCCCTGACGCTCCTCTCCGGCCTGTGTTTAAGGAGGCGGCCGTCCTCCCCTTGGTCTGTGTTAAGGGCGACACTCGGTCCATGTTTGAGGAGCCTGGCCCTGACGCTCCTCTCCGGCCTGTGTTTAAGGAGGCGGCCGTCCTCCCCTTGGTCTGTGTTAAGGGCGACACTCGGTCCATGTTTGAGGAGCCTGGCCCTGACGCTCTTCTCCGGCCTGTGTTTAAGGAGGCGGCCGTCCTCCCCTTGGTCTGTGTTAAGGGCGACACTCGGTCCGTGTTTAAGGAGCGGCCCTCGCGCTCCGGTTCGGCCTGTATTTAGGGAGGCGGCCGTCCTCCGCTTGGTCTGTGTTAAGGGCGACACTCGGTCCGTGTTTAAGGAGCCGGCCCTGACGCTCCTCTTCGGCCTGTGTTTAAGGAGGCGGCCGTCCTCCACTTCCTTCCATGCACCACCACATTCGCAGTTGACACTTTGCCATTTTTTCAGAGAGGTGACACTTAGTCGTTTTTTCGAAAGTTGACACTTAGTCGTTTTTTCGAAAGTTGACACTTTGCCGTTTTTTCAGAGAGGTGACACTTAGCCGTTTTTTCGAAAGTTGACACTTAGCCGTTTTTTCGAAAGTTGACACTTAGCCGTTTTTTCGAAAGTTGACACTTAGTCACTTTTTCGCCACAGTAACACCTCCAGCGCGTGCCACGGCGCTTTTCAGGTCTTCTATCCGACCTTGTGCTGTCGAGGACGGCGTGTCCGACGCCGTGGGGAGACCAGCACCATCTCCTCCATACTCGTAAACGGGGTGCTTTGGAAAACGGGGGGAAAGTCGATGAGTACACTGACTACTGGGACCATTTCATTGTACTCTGGCGCACCTGAAGACCAAAAAAGGTACTGCACCTTAGCCCGGGTACCTCACCCCCTGGTACCTCGAGGAGAATTTAGAAAAATTTCGACAAATTTTTGGTGAGCTCCAGGGAGAGAGGCTGATTTTTCGCTTTTTGAGGCCGACCGCCGAACCGGCGCGGGGCGGACTCACAAGCCCCCCAGAGCCGTGGGCACTTAGTCGTTTTTTCAGAGAGGCGACACTTAGTCGTTTTTTCAGAGGCGACACTTAGTCGTTTTTTCGAAAGTTGACACTTAGCCGTTTTTTCGAAAGTCGACACTTAGCCGTTTTTTTGGAAAGTTGACACTTAGTCGTTTTTTCGAAAGTTGACACTTAGTCGTTTTTTCGCCACAATTGGCTCTGAGCTCCAGGGGGAGAGCCTGGTTTTGCCTTATTTCAGGCCGGCTGGGGAACCGGCGCAGGTCGGATGCACGAGCCCGGCAGAGCCGTGGGCACTTAGAAAATTTTCGCCGATTAAGCTGGGACCTCCAGGCGGAGACCGGCATTCCTCGTCCTCGGGGTTCGACCCAGGAACCGGCGCTGGGCAGACGCCGTAGCCACGCAGAGCCGTGGGCACTTAGAAAATATTCGCCAAGTTGGCTCTGAGCTCCAGGCGGAGAGGCTGGTTTTGCCTTATTTCAGGCCGGCTGGGGAACCGGCGCGGGTCGGATGCACGAGCCCGCAGAGCCGTGGGCACTTTGCCATTTTCTCAGAGTCGACACTTAGTCGTTTTTTCAGAGAGGCGACACTCTGTCGTTTTTTCGAAAGTTGACACTTTGCCGTTTTTTCAGAGATGTGACACTTAGCCGTTTTTTCAGAGATGTGACACTTAGCCGTTTTTTCAGAGATGTGACACTTTGCCGTTTTTTCAGAGATGTGACACTTTGCCGTTTTTTCGAAAGTTGACACTTAGCCGTTTTTTCAAAAGTCGACACTTAGCCGTTTTTTCAGAGATGTGACACTTTGCCGTTTTTTCGAAAGTTGACACTTAGCCGTTTTTTCGAAAGTTGACACTTAGTCGTTTTTTCAGAGATGTGACACTTAGAAACTTTTTGCCAAGTTGGCTGATAGCTCCAGGAGGAGACCGTTATTTTTCGTCATTCGAGGCCGACTGCGGAACCGGCGCTGAGCGGACGCCAAAGCTCGGCAGGGCCGTGGGCACTTAGAAACTTTTTGCCAAGTTGGCTGTGAGCTCCAGGAGGAGACCGTTATTTTTCGTCATTCGAGGCCGACTGCGGAACCGGCGCTGGGCGGACGCCAAAGCTCGGCAGGGCCGTGGGCACTTAGAAACTTTTTGCCAAGTTGGCTGTGAGCTCCAGGAGGAGACCGTTATTTTTCGTCATTCGAGGCCGACTGCGGAACCGGCGCTGAGCGGACGCCAAAGCTCGGCAGGGCCGTGGGCACTTAGAAACTTTTTGCCAAGTTGGCTGTGAGCTCCAGGAGGAGACCGTTATTTTTCGTCATTCGAGGCCGACTGCGGAACCGGCGCTGAGCGGACGCCAAAGCTCGGCAGGGCCGTGGGCACTTAGAAACTTTTTGCCAAGTTGGCTGTGAGCTCCAGGAGGAGACCGTTATTTTTCGTCATTCGAGGCCGACTGCGGAACCGGCGCTGGGCGGACGCCAAAGCTCGGCAGGGCCGTGGGCACTTAGAAACTTTTTGCCAAGTTGGCTGTGAGCTCCAGGAGGAGACCGTTATTTTTCGTCATTCGAGGCCGACTGCGGAACCGGCGCTGAGCGGACGCCAAAGCTCGGCAGGGCCGTGGGCACTTAGAAACTTTTTGCCAAGTTGGCTGTGAGCTCCAGGAGGAGACCGTTATTTTTCGTCATTCGAGGCCGACTGCGGAACCGGCGCTGAGCGGACGCCAAAGCTCGGCAGGGCCGTGGGCACTTAGAAACTTTTTGCCAAGTTGGCTGTGAGCTCCAGGAGGAGACCGTTATTTTTCGTCATTCGAGGCCGACTGCGGAACCGGCGCTGGGCGGACGCCAAAGCTCGGCAGGGCCGTGGGCACTTAGAAACTTTTTGCCAAGTTGGCTGTGAGCTCCAGGAGGAGACCGTTATTTTTCGTCATTCGAGGCCGACTGCGGAACCGGCGCTGGGCGGACGCCAAAGCTCGGCAGGGCCGTGGGCACTTAGAAACTTTTTGCCAAGTTGGCTGTGAGCTCCAGGAGGAGACCGTTATTTTTCGTCATTCGAGGCCGACTGCGGAACCGGCGCTGGGCGGACGCCAAAGCTCGGCAGGGCCGTGGGCACTTAGAAACTTTTTGCCAAGTTGGCTGTGAGCTCCAGGAGGAGACCGTTATTTTTCGTCATTCGAGGCCGACTGCGGAACCGGCGCTGGGCGGACGCCAAAGCTCGGCAGGGCCGTGGGCACTTAGAAACTTTTTGCCAAGTTGGCTGTGAGCTCCAGGAGGAGACCGTTATTTTTCGTCATTCTAGGCCGGCTGCAGAACCGGCGCGGGTCGGATGCACGAGCCCGCAGAGCCGTGGGCACTTTGCCACTTTTTCGCCACAATTGGCTCTGAGCTCCAGGAGGAGACCGTTATTTTTCGTCATTCTAGGCCGGTTGCAGAACCGGCGCGGCTCGGATGCACGAGCCCGCAGAGCCGTGGGCACTTAGAAAATTTTCAGAGAGGCGACACTTTGCCATTTTTTCAGAGAGGTGACACTTAGTCGTTTTTTCGAAAGTTGACACTTAGCCGTTTTTTCGAAAGTTGACACTTAGCCGTTTTTTCGAAAGTTGACACTTAGTCGTTTTTTCGCCAAAGTGCCCACCTCCAGCGCGTGCCACGGCGCTTTCCAGGTCTTCTATCCGACCTTGTGCTGTCGAGGACGGCGTGTCCGACGCCGTGGGGAGACCAGCACCATCTCCTCCATACTCGTAAACGAGGTGCTTTGGAAAACGGGGGGAAAGTCGATGAGTACACTGACTACTGGGACCATTTCATTGTACTCTGGCGCACCTGAAGACCAAAAAAGGTACTGCACCTTAGCCCGGGTACCTCACCCCCTGGTACCTCGAGGAGAACTTAGAAAAATTTCGACAAATTTTTGGTGAGCTCCAGGGAGAGAGGCTGATTTTTCGCTTTTTGAGGCCGACCGCCGAACCGGCGCGGGGCGGACTCACAAGCCCCGCAGAGCCGTGGGCACTTAGTCGTTTTTTCAGAGAGGCGACACTTAGTCGTTTTTTCGAAAGGCGACACTTAGCCGTTTTTTCAAAAGTCGACACTTAGCCGTTTTTTCGAAAGTTGACACTTAGTCGTTTTTTTGAAAGTTGACACTTAGTCGTTTTTTCGCTGATTTTGCTGGGACCTCCAGGCGAGGACCGGCGTTTTTCGTCTTCCGGGTTCGACCCGGGAACCAGCGCCGAGCGGACACATTCGCTCGCAAGTGCCGTTGGCACTTAGAAGATTTTTCGTTTGTCATGAGCTCCGGGAGGAGAGCGGCGTTTTTCGTCTTCCGGGTTCGACCCGGGAACCAGCGCCGAGCGGACACATTCGCTCGCAAGTGCCGTTGGCACTTAGAAAATTTTTCGTTTGTCATGAGCTCCGGGCGGAGAGCGGCGTTTTTCGTCTTCCGGGTTCGACCCGGGAACCAGCGCCGAGCGGACACATTCGCTCGCAAGTGCCGTTGGCACTTAGAAAATTTTTCGTTTGTCATGAGCTCCGGGCGGAGACCGGCGTTTTTCGTCTTCCGGGTTCGACCCGGGAACCAGCGCCGAGCGGACACATTCGCTCGCAAGTGCCGTTGGCACTTAGAAAATTTTTCGTTTGTCATGAGCTCCGGGCGAGGACCGGCGTTTTTCGTCTTCCGGGTTCGACCCGGGAACCAGCGCCGAGCGGACACATTCGCTCGCTAGTGCCGTTGGCACTTAGAAAATTTTTCGTTTGTCATGAGCTCCGGGCGGAGACCGGCGTTTTTCGTCTTCCGGGTCCGACCCGGGAACCAGCGCCGAGCGGACATATTCGCTCGCTAGTGCCGTTGGCACTTAGAAAATTTTTCGTTTGTCATGAGCTCCGGGCGGAGACCGGCGTTTTTCGTCTTCCGGGTTCGACCCGGGAACCAGCGCCGAGCGGACACATTCGCTCGCTAGTGCCGTTGGCACTTAGAAAATTTTTCGTTTGTCATGAGCTCCGGGCGAGGACCGGCGTTTTTCGTCTTCCGGGTTCGACCCGGGAACCAGCGCCGAGCGGACACATTCGCTCGCTAGTGCCGTTGGCACTTAGAAAATTTTTCGTTTGTCATGAGCTCCGGGCGAGGACCGGCGTTTTTCGTCTTCCGGGTTCGACCCGGGAACCAGCGCCGAGCGGACACATTCGCTCGCTAGTGCCGTTGGCACTTAGAAAATTTTTCGTTTGTCATGAGCTCCGGGCGGAGACCGGCATTTTTCGTCATTCGAGGCCGACGGGGGAACCAGCCGGAGCTGACACGTTTGCTCGGAAGAGCCGTTGGCACTTAGAAAAAATTCCGTGTCTCGTGAGCTCCAGGGGGGACAGGCTGGTTTTATTCATCCGTAGCCGACATGGGAACCAGCGCGGAGCGGATTGGTGTTGCGCTGCCATATACCTCATCTCTCTCAGGAGTCCCCCCCTTATACGTGCCGATGGTGTTTTGGAAAACGGGGGGTAACTGGATGAGTACACTGACTAGGGGGACCAGTACACTAGCGAGTGGGACCAGTACACTGACTAGTGGGACCAACACACTATGAGCGCCTGGTACCTAAAATGGAAGTATAGAGGCCGAATTTCGGGCAAGATCACGCCGGGTTAGGCTTCCAGGACCTCGGCTAAGCAATTTTAACGGGTCGCCCGGTTCTTTTTTGATCCAGCCCGGTTCTTTTTTTATCCAGCCCGGTTCTTTTTACACTTCCAGCTGGAGCTCGGGAGCGGCTTTTTGCACAAGATCACGCCGTGTTAGGCTTCCAGGACCTCGGCTAAGCAATTTTAACGGGTCGCCCGGTTCTTTTTTGATCCAGCCCGGTTCTTTTTTTTATCCAGCCCGGTTCTTTTCACACTTCCAGCTGGAGCTCGGCAGCGGCTATTTGCACAAGATCACGCCGGGTTAGGCTTCCAGGACCTCGGCTAAGCAATTTTAACGGGCCGCCCGGTTCTTTTTTTTTATCCAGCCCGGTTCTTTTTACACTTCCAGCTGGAGCTCGGGAGCGGCTTTTTGCACAAGATCACGCCGTGTTAGGCTTCCAGGACCTCGGCTAAGCAATTTTAACGGGTCGCCCGGTTCTTTTTTGATCCAGCCCGGTTCTTTTTTTTATCCAGCCCGGTTCTTTTTACACTTCCAGCTGGAGCTCGGGAGCGGCTTTTTGCACAAGATCACGCCGTGTTAGGCTTCCAGGACCTCGGCTAAGCAATTTTAACGGGTCGCCCGGTTCTTTTTTTGATCCAGCCCGGTTCTTTTTTTATCCAGCCCGGTTCTTTTTACACTTCCAGCTGAAGCTCGGGAGCGGCTTTTTGCACAAGAACACGCCGTGTTAGGCTTCCAGGACCTCGGCTAAGCAATTTTAACGGGTCGCCCGGTTCTTTTTTGATCCAGCCCGGTTCTTTTTTTTATCCAGCCCGGTTCTTTTTACACTTCCAGCTGGAGCTTGGGAGCGGCTTTTTGCACAAGATCACGCCGGGTTAGGCTTCCAGGACCTCGGCTAAGCAATTTTAACGGGTCGCCCGGTTCTTTTTTGATCCAGCCCGGTTCTTTTTTTTATCCAGCCTGGTTCTTTTTACACTTCCAGCTGGAGCTCGGGAGCGGCTATTTGCACAAGATCACGCCGTGTTAGGCTTCCAGGACCTCGGCTAAGCAATTTTAACGGGTCGCCCGGTTCTTTTTTGATCCAGCCCGGTTCTTTTTTTTATCCAGCCCGGTTCTTTTTACACTTCCAGCTGGAGCTCGGGAGCGGCTTTTTGCACAAGATCACGCCGGGTTAGGCTTCCAGGACCTCGGCTAAGCAATTTTAACGGGTCCCCCGGTTCTTTTTTGATCCAGCCCGGTTTTTTTTTTATCCAGCCCGGTTCTTTTTACACTTCCAGCTGGAGCTCGGGAGCGGCTTTTTGCACAAGATCACGCCGTGTTAGGCTTCCAGGACCTCGGCTAAGCAATTTTAACGGGTCGCCCGGTTCTTTTTTTTATCCAGCCCGGTTCTTTTTTTATCCAGCCCGGTTCTTTTTACACTTCCAGCTGAAGCTCGGGAGCGGCTTTTTGCACAAGAACACGCCGTGTTAGGCTTCCAGGACCTCGGCTAAGCAATTTTAACGGGTCGCCCGGTTCTTTTTTGATCCAGCCCGGTTCTATTTTTTTATCCAGCCCGGTTCTTTTTACACTTCCAGCTGGAGCTTGGGAGCGGCTTTTTGCACAAGATCACGCCGGGTTAGGCTTCCAGGACCTCGGCTAAGCAATTTTAACGGGTCGCCCGGTTCTTTTTTGATCCAGCCCGGTTCTTTTTTTTATCCAGCCTGGTTCTTTTTACACTTCCAGCTGGAGCTCGGGAGCGGCTATTTGCACAAGATCACGCCGTGTTAGGCTTCCAGGACCTCGGCTAAGCAATTTTAACGGGTCGCCCGGTTCTTTTTTGATCCAGCCCGGTTCTTTTTTTTATCCAGCCCGGTTCTTTTTACACTTCCAGCTGGAGCTCGGGAGCGGCTTTTTGCACAAGATCACGCCGGGTTAGGCTTCCAGGACCTCGGCTAAGCAATTTTAACGGGTCCCCCGGTTCTTTTTTGATCCAGCCCGGTTCTTTTTTTATCCAGCCCGGTTCTTTTTACACTTCCAGCTGGAGCTCGGGAGCGGCTTTTTGCACAAGATCACGCCGTGTTAGGCTTCCAGGACCTCGGCTAAGCAATTTTAACGGGTCGCCCGGTTCTTTTTTGATCCAGCCCGGTTCTTTTTTTTATCCAGCCCGGTTCTTTTTACACTTCCAGCTGGAGCTCGGGAGCGGCTTTTTGCACAAGATCACGCCGGGTTAGGCTTCCAGGACCTCGGCTAAGCAATTTTAACGGGTCGCCCGGTTCTTTTTTGATCCAGCCCGGTTCTTTTTTTATCCAGCCCGGTTCTTTTTACACTTCCAGCTGGAGCTCGGGAGCGGCTTTTTGCACAAGATCACGCCGTGTTAGGCTTCCAGGACCTCGGCTCAGCAATTTTAACGGGTCGCCCGGTTCTTTTTTGATCCAGCCCGGTTCTTTTTTTATCCAGCCCGGTTCTTTTTACACTTCCAGCTGGAGCTCGGGAGCGGCTTTTTGCACAAGATCACGCCGTGTTAGGCTTCCAGGACCTCGGCTAAGCAATTTTAACGGGTCGCCCGGTTCTTTTTTTGATCCAGCCCGGTTCTTTTTTTTTATCCAGCCTGGTTCTTTTTACACTTCCAGCTGGAGCTCGGGAGCGGCTTTTTGCACAAGATCACGCCGTGTTAGGCTTCCAGGACCTCGGCTAAGCAATTTTAACGGGTCGCCCGGTTCTTTTTTGATCCAGCCCGGTTCTTTTTCCACTTCCAGCTGGAGCTCAGCAGCGGCTTTTCGCACAAGATCACGCCGGGTTAGGCTTCCAGGACCTCGGCTAAGCACTTCTAACGGGTCGCCCGGTTCTTTTTTTGAACCAGCCCGGTTCTTTTTACACTTCCAGCTGGAGCTCAGCAGCGGCTTTTTGCACAAGATCACGCCGGGTTAGGGTTCCAGGACCTCGGCTAAGCAATTTTAACGGGCCGCCCGGTTCTTTTTTTGATCCAGCCCGGTTCTTTTTACACTTCCAGCTGGAGCTCAGCAGCGGCTTTTTGCACAAGATCACGCCGGGTTAGGCTTCCAGGACCTCGGCTAAGCACTTGTAACGGGCCCTGGTCGGTGGACCAGCCAGCGCATTTCAAAACTTGGCATTAATTTCGACCTAAGAGACGAAGTCTGATTTTTTTCTACCACTTGGGCGGCCTTTTTGCACCCAGAACACCCGCACCGGCACCATAAATTCGAAGGGTGCCGAGTGCGTCGGCGCAGATTCTGCGACGGAGTGACACTTCCCTCTTGTGGACATTCGGCGGTAGGTGAAATGCGCACTCGGTCTTCTCTTTTCTTTTCCTTCCAGTGAAACTTTGGCAACATTCTGCGAGCTGCTGGCTTCCAGAACCTCGGCCAAGCAGGTGGAGGATTTTTTTCCACTTCCAGCTGGAGGTGAGGAGGGACTTTTTGGGCAAGATCACGCCGACTTAGCAAGCAAGGTGGAAGTGCCAGCATGCTCCGTGGCTGGAAGTGTGGATGTGCCAGCACCCTCCCTGCCTATGGAAGTGTGGAGCTCCAGCACCCTCCCTGCCTATGGAAGTGTGGAGCTCCAGCACCCTCCCTGCCTATGGAAGTGTGGAGCTCCAGCACCCTCCCTGCCTATGGAAGTGTGGAGCTCCAGCACCCTCCCTGCCTATGGAAGTGTGGAGCTCCAGCACCCTCCGTGCCTATGGAAGAGCCACCTCCGCGGGCATGCTGCTCAACCACGCCGGCCCAGAGTTCCAGCCGCTCGGCTACACTCTCTCACAAGCCCCGCCTGGAGCTCCCCAGCCCGCCCCTGGTACCTCAACTACCGAGGCCAGCCGCTCGACCAGGCCGGCCCAGAGTTCCAGCCGCTCGGCTTCACTCTCTCACAAGCCCCGCCTGGAGCTCCCCAGCCCGCCCCTGGTACCTCAACTACCGAGGCCAGCCGCTCGACCACGCCGGCGCAGAGTTCCAGCCGCTCGGATAAGCTCTGCCACTCTCCCGCTAAGCAGCCACCGGTAACGGGGAAATGTCGCCGCCTTGTGGACACGCCCTTGTAAATGAATGGGCTTTCGCACTTAGTGCAATTTTCGCCAGCTCCGTGGCTGCAAGTATGGAGCTATGGAGCCACCAGCCAGGCTGGAGCTCTGGAGCTATGGAAGTTTGGAGCTCTGGAGCTATGGAGCTATGGAGCTATGGAGCTATGGAGCTCTGGGGCTATGGAGCTATGGAGCTATGGAGCTATGGAAGTATGGAGCTATGGAGCTATGGATGTATGGAGCTATGGAAGTATGGAGCTATGGAGCTATGGAAGTCTGGAGCTATGGAAGTATGGAGCTATGGAGCTATGGAAGTATGGAGCTATGGAGCTATGGAGCTATGGAGCTATGGAGCCACCAGCCAGCACCCTCCGTGGCTCAACCACACCGGCCCAGAGTTCCAGCCGCTCGGCTTCACTCTCTCACAAGCCCCGCCTGGAGCTCCCCAGCCCACCCCTGGTACCTCAACTACCGAGGCCAGCCGCTCGACCAGGCCGGCCGAGAGTTCCAGCCGCTCGGCTTCACTCTCTCACAAGACCCGCCTGGAGCTCCCCGGCCCACCCCTGGTACCTCAACTACCGAGGCCAGCCGCTCGACCACGCCGGCCGAGAGTTCCAGCCGCTCGGCTTCACTCTCTCACAAGACCCGCCTGGAGCTCCCCGGCCCACCCCTGGTACCTCAACTACCGAGGCCAGCCGTTCGACCACGCCGGCGCAGAGTTCCAGCCGCTCGGATAAGCTCTGTCACTCTCCTGCCGCGCAGCCACCGGTAACGGGGAAATGTCGCCGCCTGGCGGACACGCCCTTGTAAATGAATGGGCTTTCGCACTTAGTGCAATTTTCGCCAACTCTCTGACTGGAGCTATGGAAGTATGGAGCTATGGAGCCACCAGCCACCCAGGCTGGAGCTATGGAGCTCTGGAGGTATGGAGCTCTGGTGCTATGGAAGTATGGAGCTATGGAGCTATGGAAGTATGGAGCTATGGAGCTATGGAGCTCTGGAAGTATGGAGCTATGGTGCTATGGAGCTATGGAGCTATGGAGCTATGGAGCTCTGGAAGTATGGAGCTCTGGTGCTATGGAGCTATGGAGCTCTGGTGCTATGGAGCTATGGAGCTCTGGTGCTATGGAGCTCTGGTGCTATGGAGCTCTGGTGCTATGGAGCTATGGAGCTCTGGTGCTATGGAGCTATGGAGCTCTGGAGGTATGGAGCTCTGGAGGTATGGAGCTCTGGAGGTATGGAGCTCTGGAGGTATGGAGCTATGGAGCCCTGGAGCTCTGGAGCTATGGAAGTATGGAGCCATGGAGCTCTGGAGCTATGGAAGTATGGAGCTATGGAGCTATGGAGCTCTGGAGCTATGGAGCTCTGGAGCTATGGAGCTCTGGTGCTATGGAGCTATGGAGCTCTGGTGCTATGGAGCTATGGAGCTCTGGTGCTATGGAGCTATGGAGCTCTGGTGCTATGGAGCTATGGAGCTCTGGTGCTATGGAGCTATGGAGCTCTGGAGGTATGGAGCTATGGAGGTATGGAGCTCTGGTGCTATGGAGCTATGGAGCTCTGGTGCTATGGAGCTATGGAGCTCTGGTGCTATGGAGCTATGGAGCTCTGGTGCTATGGAGCTATGGAGCTCTGGTGCTATGGAGCTATGGAGCTCTGGTGCTATGGAGCTATGGAGCTCTGGTGCTATGGAGCTATGGAGCTCTGGTGCTATGGAGCTATGGAGCTCTGGTGCTATGGAGCTATGGAGCTCTGGAGGTATGGAGCTATGGAGGTATGGAGCCACCAGCCAGCACCCTCCGTGGCTGGATCAATGGAAGTGTTTAGGTACCAGGCAGCCAAAGTGCCGAGGCCTCACGCTCGACCACACCGGCGCAGAGTTCCAGCCGCTCGGATGAGCTCTGTCACTCTCCCGCCGCGCAGCCACCGGTAACGGGGAAATGTCGCCGCCTTGTGGACACGCCGTTGTAAATGAATGGGCTTTCGCACTTAGTGCAATTTTCGCCAACTCTCTGACTGGAGCTATGGAAGTATGGAGCTATGGAGCCACCAGCCACCCAGGCTGGAGCTATGGAGCTCTGGAGCTATGGAGCTCTGGTGCTATGGAAGTATGGAGCTCTGGTGCTATGGAGCTCTGGTGCTATGGAGCTATGGAGCTCTGGTGCTATGGAGCGATGGAGCTCTGGAGGTATGGAGCTCTGGAGGTATGGAGCTCTGGAGGTATGGAGCTATGGAGCTATGGAGCTCTGGAGGTATGGAGCTATGGTGCTATGGAGCTCTGAAGCCATGGAGCTCTGGTGCTATGGAGCTCTGGAGCTCTGGAGGTATGGAGCTCTGGAGGTATGGAGCTATGGAGCCCTGGAGCCCTGGAGCTATGGAGCCCTGGAGCTATGGAGCCCTGGAGCCCTGGAGCTATGGAGCCCTGGAGCTATGGAGCTATGGAGCCCTGGAGCTATGGAGCTATGGAGCTCTGGTGCTATGGAGCTATGGAGCTCTGGTGCTATGGAGCTATGGAGCTCTGGTGCTATGGAGCTATGGAGCTCTGGTGCTATGGAGCTATGGAGCTCTGGTGCTATGGAGCTATGGAGCTCTGGTGCTATGGAGCTCTGGTGCTATGGAGCTATGGAGCTCTGGTGCTATGGAGCTATGGAGCTCTGGTGCTATGGAGCTCTGGTGCTATGGAGCTATGGAGCTCTGGTGCTATGGAGCTATGGAGCTCTGGTGCTATGGAGCTATGGAGCTCTGGTGCTATGGAGCTCTGGTGCTATGGAGCTATGGAGCTCTGGTGCTATGGAGCTCTGGAGCTCTGGAGGTATGGAGCTATGGAGGTATGGAGCCACCAGCCAGCACCCTCCGTGGCTGGATCAATGGAAGTGTTTTAGGTACCAGGCAGCCAAAGGGCCGAGGCCTCACGCTCGACCACGCCGGCGCAGAGTTCCAGCCGCTCGGATAAGCTCTGTCACTCACCCGCCGCGCAGCCACCGGTAACGGGGAAATGTCGCCGCCTGGCGGACACGCCCTTGTAAATGAATGGGCTTTCGCACTTAGTGCAATTTTCGCCAACTCTCTGACTGGAGCTATGGAAGTATGGAGCTATGGAGCCACCAGCCACCCAGGCTGGAGCTATGGAGCTCTGGTGCTATGGAGCTCTGGTGCTATGGAGCTATGGAGCTCTGGTGCTATGGAGCTATGGAGCTCTGGTGCTATGGAGCTATGGAGCTCTGGTGCTATGGAGCTCTGGTGCTATGGAGCTATGTAGCTCTGGTGCTATGGAGCTATGGAGCTCTGGTGCTATGGAGCTATGGAGCTCTGGTGCTATGGAGCTATGGAGCTCTGGTGCTATGGAGCTCTGGTGCTATGGAGCTATGGAGCTCTGGTGCTATGGAGCTATGGAGCTCTGGTGCTATGGAGCTATGGAGCTCTGGTGCTATGGAGCTATGGAGCTCTGGTGCTATGGAGCTATGGAGTTCTGGTGCTATGGAGCTCTGGAGCTCTGGAGGTATGGAGCTATGGAGGTATGGAGCCACCAGCCAGCACCCTCCGAGGCTGGATCAATGGAAGTGTTTTAGGTACCAGGCAGCCAAAGGGCCGAGGCCTCACGCTCGACCACGCCGGCGCAGAGTTCCAGCCGCTCGGATAAGCTCTGTCACTCACCCGCCGCGCAGCCACCGGTAACGGGGAAATGTCGCCGCCTTGTGGA
>NW_028232123.1:0-57500 GCF_054491065.1 Syngnathus leptorhynchus | reverse complement strand
CGGAGGCGGTCCGTGGGGGACGACGGGGGGGGACGGGCGTCGGCCCTCCGGCCCGAGCAGAGAACGTTCGGTCACCCAAGCGGGAATCTGCGCCCCGGCCCGAGTCGGACTCTGGTCGAGCTCCAGAGCTCCATAGCACCATAGCTCCATACCTCCAGAGCTCCAGGGCTCCATAGCTCCATACCTCCAGAGCTCCATACCTCCAGAGCTCCATACCTCCAGAGCTCCATAGCACCAGAGCTCCATAGCTCCATAGCACCAGAGCTCCATAGCACCAGAGCTCCATAGCACCAGAGCTCCATAGCTCCATAGCACCAGAGCTCCATAGCTCCATAGCACCAGAGCTCCATACTTCCAGAGCTCCATAGCTCCATAGCACCAGAGCTCCATAGCTCCATAGCACCAGAGCTCCATAGCTCCATAGCACCAGAGCTCCATACTTCCATAGCTCCATAGCTCCATACCTCCAGAGCTCCATAGCTCCATAGCTCCATACCTCCAGAGCTCCATAGCTCCAGAGCTCCATAGCTCCATAGCTCCATAGCACCAGAGCTCCATAGCTCCATAGCACCAGAGCTCCATACTTCCATAGCTCCAGGGCTCCATAGCTCCAGGGCTCCATACCTCCAGAGCTCCATAGCTCCATACTTCCAGAGCTCCATAGCTCCATACTTCCATAGCTCCATACTTCCATACCTCCATAGCTCCATACTTCCATAGCACCAGAGCTCCATACTTCCATAGCACCAGAGCTCCATACCTCCAGAGCTCCAGAGCTCCAGCCTGGGTGGCTCCATAGCTCCATACTTCCATAGCTCTAAGTCAGAGAGTTGGCGAAAATTGCACTAAGTGCGAAAGCCCATTCATTTACAACGGCGTGTCCACAAGGCGGCGACATTTCCCCGTTACCGGTGGCTGCGCGGCGGGTGAGTGACAGAGCTTATCCGAGCGGCTGGAACTCTGCGCCGGCGTGGTCGAGCGTGAGGCCTCGGCCCTTTGGCTGCCTGGTACCTAAAACACTTCCATTGATCCAGCCACGGAGGGTGCTGGCTGGTGGCTCCATACCTCCATAGCTCCATAGCACCAGAGCTCCATAGCTCCATAGCACCAGAGCTCCATGGCTTCAGAGCTCCATAGCACCATAGCTCCATACCTCCAGAGCTCCAGGGCTCCATAGCTCCATACCTCCAGAGCTCCATACCTCCAGAGCTCCATACCTCCAGAGCTCCATAGCACCAGAGCTCCATGGCTTCAGAGCTCCATAGCACCATAGCTCCATACCTCCAGAGTTCCAGGGCTCCATAGCTCCATACCTCCAGAGCTCCATACCTCCAGAGCTCCATACCTCCAGAGCTCCATAGCACCAGAGCTCCATGGCTTCAGAGCTCCATAGCACCATAGCTCCATACCTCCAGAGCTCCAGGGCTCCATAGCTCCATACCTCCAGAGCTCCATACCTCCAGAGCTCCATACCTCCAGAGCTCCATAGCACCAGAGCTCCATGGCTTCAGAGCTCCATAGCACCATAGCTCCATACCTCCAGAGCTCCAGGGCTCCATAGCTCCATACCTCCAGAGCTCCATACCTCCAGAGCTCCATACCTCCAGAGCTCCAGAGCTCCATAGCACCAGAGCTCCATGGCTTCAGAGCTCCATAGCACCATAGCTCCATACCTCCAGAGCTCCAGGGCTCCATAGCTCCATACCTCCAGAGCTCCATACCTCCAGAGCTCCAGAGCTCCATAGCACCAGAGCTCCATGGCTTCAGAGCTCCATAGCACCATAGCTCCATACCTCCAGAGCTCCAGGGCTCCATAGCTCCATACCTCAAGAGCTCCATACCTCCAGAGCTCCAGAGCTCCATAGCACCAGAGCTCCATGGCTTCAGAGCTCCATAGCACCATAGCTCCATACCTCCAGAGCTCCAGGGCTCCAAAGCTCCATACCTCCAGAGCTCCATACCTCCAGAGCTCCATACCTCCAGAGCTCCATAGCTCCATAGCACCAGAGCTCCATAGCTCCATAGCACCAGAGCTCCATAGCACCAGAGCTCCATAGCACCAGAGCTCCATAGCTCCATAGCACCAGAGCTCCATAGCTCCATAGCACCAGAGCTCCATAGCTCCATAGCACCAGAGCTCCATACTTCCAGAGCTCCATAGCTCCATAGCTCCATAGCACCAGAGCTCCATAGCTCCATAGCACCAGAGCTCCATACTTCCATAGCTCCATAGCTCCATACCTCCAGAGCTCCATAGCTCCATAGCTCCATACCTCCAGAGCTCCATAGCTCCAGAGCTCCATAATTCCATAGCACCAGAGCTCCATAGCTCCATAGCACCAGAGCTCCATACTTCCATAGCTCCAGGGCTCCATAGCTCCAGGGCTCCATAGCTCCATACCTCCAGAGCTCCATAGCTCCATACTTCCAGAGCTCCATAGCTCCATAGCACCAGAGCTCCATAGCTCCATAGCACCAGAGCTCCATAGCTCCATAGCACCAGAGCTCCATAGCTCCATAGCACCAGAGCTCCATAGCTCCATAGCTCCTGATCTCCATAGCTCCATAGCTCCAGGGCTCCATAGCTCCATAGCTCCAGGGCTCCATAGCTCCATAGCTCCATACCTCCAGAGCTCCATACCTCCAGAGCTCCATACCTCCATAGCACCAGAGCTCCATAGCTCCAGGGCTCCAGGGCTCCATAGCTCCATACCTCCAGAGCTCCATAGCTCCATACTTCCAGAGCTCCATAGCTCCATAGCTCCATACTTCCATAGCTCCATAGCTCCATACTTCCATAGCACCTGAGCTCCATACCTCCAGAGCTCCATAGCTCCAGCCTGGGTGGCTGGTGGCTCCATAGCTCCATACTTCCATAGCTCTGAGTCAGAGAGTTGGCGAAAATTGCACTAAGTGCGAAAGCCCATTCATTTACAACGGCGTGTCCGCCAGGCGGCGACATTTCCCCGTTACCGGTGGCTGCGCGGCGGGTGAGTGACAGAGCTTATCCGAGCGGCTGGAACTCTGCGCCGGCGTGGTCGAGCGTGAGGCCTCGGCCCTTTGGCTGCCTGGTACCTAAAACACTTCCATTGATCCAGCCACGGAGGGTGCTGGCTGGTGGCTCCATACCTCCATAGCTCCATAGCACCAGAGCTCCATAGCTCCATAGCACCAGAGCTCCATGGCTTCAGAGCTCCATAGCACCATAGCTCCATACCTCCAGAGCTCCAGGGCTCCATAGCTCCATACCTCCAGAGCTCCATACCTCCAGAGCTCCATACCTCCAGAGCTCCATAGCACCAGAGCTCCATGGCTTCAGAGCTCCATAGCACCATAGCTCCATACCTCCAGAGCTCCAGGGCTCCATAGCTCCATACCTCCAGAGCTCCATACCTCCAGAGCTCCATACCTCCAGAGCTCCATAGCACCAGAGCTCCATGGCTTCAGAGCTCCATAGCACCATAGCTCCATACCTCCAGAGCTCCAGGGCTCCATAGCTCCATACCTCCAGAGCTCCATACCTCCAGAGCTCCATACCTCCAGAGCTCCAGAGCTCCATAGCACCAGAGCTCCATGGCTTCAGAGCTCCATAGCACCATAGCTCCATACCTCCAGAGCTCCAGGGCTCCATAGCTCCATACCTCCAGAGCTCCATACCTCCAGAGCTCCAGAGCTCCATAGCACCAGAGCTCCATGGCTTCAGAGCTCCATAGCACCATAGCTCCATACCTCCAGAGCTCCAGGGCTCCATAGCTCCATACCTCCAGAACTCCATACCTCCAGAGCTCCATACCTCCAGAGCTCCATAGCTCCATAGCACCAGAGCTCCATAGCTCCATAGCACCAGAGCTCCATAGCACCAGAGCTCCATAGCACCAGAGCTCCATAGCTCCATAGCACCAGAGCTCCTTAGCTCCATAGCACCAGAGCTCCATAGCTCCATAGCACCAGAGCTCCATACTTCCAGAGTTCCATAGCTCCATAGCTCCATAGCACCAGAGCTCCATAGCTCCATAGCACCAGAGCTCCATGGCTTCAGAGCTCCATAGCACCATAGCTCCATACCTCCAGAGCTCCAGGGCTCCATAGCTCCATACCTCCAGAGCTCCATACCTCCAGAGCTCCATACCTCCAGAGCTCCATAGCACCAGAGCTCCATGGCTTCAGAGCTCCATAGCACCATAGCTCCTTACCTCCAGAGCTCCAGGGCTCCATAGCTCCATACCTCCAGAGCTCCATACCTCCAGAGCTCCATACCTCCAGAGCTCCATAGCACCAGAGCTCCATGGCTTCAGAGCTCCATAGCACCATAGCTCCATACCTCCAGAGCTCCAGGGCTCCATAGCTCCATACCTCCAGAGCTCCATACCTCCAGAGCTCCATACCTCCAGAGTTCCAGAGCTCCATAGCACCAGAGCTCCATGGCTTCAGAGCTCCATAGCACCATAGCTCCATACCTCCAGAGCTCCAGGGCTCCATAGCTCCATACCTCCAGAGCTCCATACCTCCAGAGCTCCAGAGCTCCATAGCACCAGAGCTCCATGGCTTCAGAGCTCCATAGCACCATAGCTCCATACCTCCAGAGCTCCAGGGCTCCATAGCTCCATACCTCCAGAGCTCCATACCTCCAGAGCTCCATACCTCCAGAGCTCCATAGCTCCATAGCACCAGAGCTCCATAGCTTCATAGCACCAGAGCTCCATAGCACCAGAGCTCCATAGCACCAGAGCTCCATAGCTCCATAGCACCAGAGCTCCATAGCTCCATAGCACCAGAGCTCCATAGCTCCATAGCACCAGAGCTCCATACTTCCAGAGCTCCATAGCTCCATAGCTCCATAGCACCAGAGCTCCATAGCTCCATAGCACCAGAGCTCCATGGCTTCAGAGCTCCATAGCACCATAGCTCCATACCTCCAGAGCTCCAGGGCTCCATAGCTCCATACCTCCAGAGCTCCATACCTCCAGAGCTCCATACCTCCAGAGCTCCATAGCACCAGAGCTCCATAGCTCCATAGCACCAGAGCTCCATAGCACCAGAGCTCCATAGCACCAGAGCTCCATAGCTCCATAGCACCAGAGCTCCATAGCTCCATAGCACCAGAGCTCCATACTTCCAGAGCTCCATAGCTCCATAGCTCCATAGCACCAGAGCTCCATAGCTCCATAGCACCAGAGCTCCATAGCTCCATAGCACCAGAGCTCCATACTTCCATAGCTCCATAGCTCCATACCTCCAGAGCTCCATAGCTCCATAGCTCCATACCTCCAGAGCTCCATAGCTCCAGAGCTCCATAGCTCCATAGCTCCATAGCACCAGAGCTCCATAGCTCCATAGCACCAGAGCTCCATACTTCCATAGCTCCAGGGCTCCATAGCTCCAGGGCTCCATACCTCCAGAGCTCCATAGCTCCATACTTCCAGAGCTCCATAGCTCCATACTTCCATAGCTCCATACTTCCATACCTCCATAGCTCCATACTTCCATAGCACCAGAGCTCCATACTTCCATAGCACCAGAGCTCCATACCTCCAGAGCTCCAGAGCTCCAGCCTGGGTGGCTGGTGGCTCCATAGCTCCATACTTCCATAGCTCTAAGTCAGAGAGTTGGCGAAAATTGCACTAAGTGCGAAAGCCCATTCATTTACAACGGCGTGTCCACAAGGCGGCGACATTTCCCCGTTACCGGTGGCTGCGCGGCGGGTGAGTGACAGAGCTTATCCGAGCGGCTGGAACTCTGCGCCGGCGTGGTCGAGCGTGAGGCCTCGGCCCTTTGGCTGCCTGGTACCTAAAACACTTCCATTGATCCAGCCACGGAGGGTGCTGGCTGGTGGCTCCATACCTATATAGCTCCATAGCACCAGAGCTCCATAGCTCCATAGCACCAGAGCTCCATGGCTTCAGAGCTCCATAGCACCATAGCTCCATACCTCCAGAGCTCCAGGGCTCCATAGCTCCATACCTCCAGAGCTCCATACCTCCAGAGCTCCATACCTCCAGAGCTCCATAGCACCAGAGCTCCATGGCTTCAGAGCTCCATAGCACCATAGCTCCATACCTCCAGAGCTCCAGGGCTCCATAGCTCCATACCTCCAGAGCTCCATAGCTCCATAGCACCAGAGCTCCATAGCTCCATAGCACCAGAGCTCCATACTTCCATAGCTCCATACCTCCAGAGCTCCATAGCTCCATAGCTCCATACCTCCAGAGCTCCATAGCTCCAGAGCTCCATAGCTCCATAGCACCAGAGCTCCATAGCTCCATAGCACCAGAGCTCCATACATTTTTATAGCTCCAGGGCTCCATAGCTCCAGGGCTCCATAGCTCCATACCTCCAGAGCTCCATAGCTCCATACTTCCAGAGCTCCATAGCTCCATAGCACCAGAGCTCCATAGCTCCATAGCACCAGAGCTCCATAGCTCCATAGCACCAGAGCTCCATAGCTCCATAGCACCAGAGCTCCATAGCTCCATAGCTCCAGGGCTCCATAGCTCCATAGCTCCAGGGCTCCATAGCTCCATAGCTCCAGGGCTCCATAGCTCCATAGCTCCATACCTCCAGAGCTCCATACCTCCAGAGCTCCATACCTCCATAGCACCAGAGCTCCATAGCTCCAGGGCTCCAGGGCTCCATAGCTCCATACCTCCAGAGCTCCATAGCTCCATACTTCCAGAGCTCCATAGCTCCATAGCTCCATACTTCCATAGCTCCATAGCTCCATACTTCCATAGCACCTGAGCTCCATACCTCCAGAGCTCCATAGCTCCAGCCTGGGTGGCTGGTGGCTCCATAGCTCCATACTTCCATAGCTCTAAGTCAGAGAGTTGGCGAAAATTGCACTAAGTGCGAAAGCCCATTCATTTACAACGGCGTGTCCGCCAGGCGGCGACATTTCCCCGTTACCGGTGGCTGCGCGGCGGGTGAGTGACAGAGCTTATCCGAGCGGCTGGAACTCTGCGCCGGCGTGGTCGAGCGTGAGGCCTCGGCCCTTTGGCTGCCTGGTACCTAAAACACTTCCATTGATCCAGCCACGGAGGGTGCTGGCTGGTGGCTCCATACCTCCATAGCTCCATAGCACCAGAGCTCCATAGCTCCATAGCACCAGAGCTCCATGGCTTCAGAGCTCCATAGCACCATAGCTCCATACCTCCAGAGCTCCAGGGCTCCATAGCTCCATACCTCCAGAGCTCCATACCTCCAGAGCTCCATACCTCCAGAGCTCCATAGCACCAGAGCTCCATGGCTTCAGAGCTCCATAGCACCATAGCTCCATACCTCCAGAGCTCCAGGGCTCCATAGCTCCATACCTCCAGAGCTCCATACCTCCAGAGCTCCATACCTCCAGAGCTCCATAGCACCAGAGCTCCATGGCTTCAGAGCTCCATAGCACCATAGCTCCATACCTCCAGAGCTCCAGGGCTCCATAGCTCCATACCTCCAGAGCTCCATACCTCCAGAGCTCCAGAGCTCCATAGCACCAGAGCTCCATGGCTTCAGAGCTCCATAGCTCCATACCTCCAGAGCTCCAGGGCTCCATAGCTCCATACCTCCAGAGCTCCATACCTCCAGAGCTCCAGAGCTCCATAGCACCAGAGCTCCATGGCTTCAGAGCTCCATAGCACCATAGCTCCATACCTCCAGAGCTCCAGGGCTCCATAGCTCCATACCTCCAGAGCTCCATACCTCCAGAGCTCCATACCTCCAGAGCTCCATAGCTCCATAGCACCAGAGCTCCATAGCTCCATAGCACCAGAGCTCCATAGCACCAGAGCTCCATAGCACCAGAGCTCCATAGCTCCATAGCACCAGAGCTCCATAGCTCCATAGCACCAGAGCTCCATACTTCCAGAGCTCCATAGCTCCATAGCTCCATAGCACCAGAGCTCCATAGCTCCATAGCACCAGAGCTCCATAGCTCCATAGCACCAGAGCTCCATACTTCCATAGCTCCATAGCTCCATACCTCCAGAGCTCCATAGCTCCATAGCTCCATACCTCCAGAGCTCCATAGCTCCAGAGCTCCATAGCTCCATAGCTCCATAGCACCAGAGCTCCATAGCTCCATAGCACCAGAGCTCCATACTTCCATAGCTCCAGGGCTCCATAGCTCCAGGGCTCCATACCTCCAGAGCTCCATAGCTCCATACTTCCAGAGCTCCATAGCTCCATACTTCCATAGCTCCATACTTCCATACCTCCATAGCTCCATACTTCCATAGCACCAGAGCTCCATACTTCCATAGCACCAGAGCTCCATACCTCCAGAGCTCCAGAGCTCCAGCCTGGGTGGCTGGTGGCTCCATAGCTCCATACTTCCATAGCTCTAAGTCAGAGAGTTGGCGAAAATTGCACTAAGTGCGAAAGCCCATTCATTTACAACGGCGTGTCCACAAGGCGGCGACATTTCCCCGTTACCGGTGGCTGCGCGGCGGTTGAGTGACAGAGCTTATCCGAGCGGCTGGAACTCTGCGCCGGCGTGGTCGAGCGTGAGGCCTCGGCCCTTTGGCTGCCTGGTACCTAAAACACTTCCATTGATCCAGCCACGGAGGGTGCTGGCTGGTGGCTCCATACCTCCATAGCTCCATAGCACCAGAGCTCCATAGCTCCATAGCACCAGAGCTCCATGGCTTCAGAGCTCCATAGCACCATAGCTCCATACCTCCAGAGCTCCAGGGCTCCATAGCTCCATACCTCCAGAGCTCCATACCTCCAGAGCTCCATACCTCCAGAGCTCCATAGCACCAGAGCTCCATGGCTTCAGAGCTCCATAGCACCATAGCTCCATACCTCCAGAGCTCCAGGGCTCCATAGCTCCATACCTCCAGAGCTCCATACCTCCAGAGCTTCATACCTCCAGAGCTCCATAGCACCAGAGCTCCATGGCTTCAGAGCTCCATAGCACCATAGCTCCATACCTCCAGAGCTCCAGGGCTCCATAGCTCCATACCTCCAGAGCTCCATACCTCCAGAGCTCCATACCTCCAGAGCTCCATAGCACCAGAGCTCCATGGCTTCAGAGCTCCATAGCACCATAGCTCCATACCTCCAGAGCTCCAGGGCTCCATAGCTCCATACCTCCAGAGCTCCATACCTCCAGAGCTCCATACCTCCAGAGCTCCAGAGCTCCATAGCACCAGAGCTCCATGGCTTCAGAGCTCCATAGCACCATAGCTCCATACCTCCAGAGGTCCAGGGCTCCATAGCTCCATACCTCCAGAGCTCCATACCTCCAGAGCTCCAGAGCTCCATAGCACCAGAGCTCCATGGCTTCAGAGCTCCATAGCACCATAGCTCCATACCTCCAGAGCTCCAGGGCTCCATAGCTCCATACCTCCAGAGCTCCATACCTCCAGAGCTCCAGAGCTCCATAGCACCAGAGCTCCATGGCTTCAGAGCTCCATAGCACCATAGCTCCATACCTCCAGAGCTCCAGGGCTCCAAAGCTCCATACCTCCAGAGCTCCATACCTCCAGAGCTCCATACCTCCAGAGCTCCATAGCTCCATAGCACCAGAGCTCCATAGCTCCATAGCACCAGAGCTCCATAGCACCAGAGCTCCATAGCACCAGAGCTCCATAGCTCCATAGCACCAGAGCTCCATAGCTCCATAGCACCAGAGCTCCATAGCTCCATAGCACCAGAGCTCCATACTTCCAGAGCTCCATAGCTCCATAGCTCCATAGCACCAGAGCTCCATAGCTCCATAGCACCAGAGCTCCATAGCTCCATAGCACCAGAGCTCCATACTTCCATAGCTCCATAGCTCCATACCTCCAGAGCTCCATAGCTCCATAGCTCCATACCTCCAGAGCTCCATAGCTCCAGAGCTCCATAGCTCCATAGCACCAGAGCTCCATAGCTCCATAGCACCAGAGCTCCATACTTCCATAGCTCCAGGGCTCCATAGCTCCAGGGCTCCATAGCTCCATACCTCCAGAGCTCCATAGCTCCATACTTCCAGAGCTCCATAGCTCCATAGCACCAGAGCTCCATAGCTCCATAGCACCAGAGCTCCATAGCTCCATAGCACCAGAGCTCCATAGCTCCATAGCACCAGAGCTCCATAGCTCCATAGCTCCAGGGCTCCATAGCTCCATAGCTCCAGGGCTCCATAGCTCCATAGCTCCAGGGCTCCATAGCTCCATAGCTCCATACCTCCAGAGCTCCATACCTCCAGAGCTTCATACCTCCATAGCACCAGAGCTCCATAGCTCCAGGGCTCCAGGGCTCCATAGCTCCATACCTCCAGAGCTCCATAGCTCCATACTTCCAGAGCTCCATAGCTCCATAGCTCCATACTTCCATAGCTCCATAGCTCCATACTTCCATAGCACCTGAGCTCCATACCTCCAGAGCTCCATAGCTCCAGCCTGGGTGGCTGGTGGCTCCATAGCTCCATACTTCCATAGCTCTAAGTCAGAGAGTTGGCGAAAATTGCACTAAGTGCGAAAGCCCATTCATTTACAACGGCGTGTCCGCCAGGCGGCGACATTTCCCCGTTACCGGTGGCTGCGCGGCGGGTGAGTGACAGAGCTTATCCGAGCGGCTGGAACTCTGCGCCGGCGTGGTCGAGCGTGAGGCCTCGGCCCTTTGGCTGCCTGGTACCTAAAACACTTCCATTGATCCAGCCACGGAGGGTGCTGGCTGGTGGCTCCATACCTCCATAGCTCCATAGCACCAGAGCTCCATAGCTCCATAGCACCAGAGCTCCATGGCTTCAGAGCTCCATAGCACCATAGCTCCATACCTCCAGAGCTCCAGGGCTCCATAGCTCCATACCTCCAGAGCTCCATACCTCCAGAGCTCCATACCTCCAGAGCTCCATAGCACCAGAGCTCCATGGCTTCAGAGCTCCATAGCACCATAGCTCCATACCTCCAGAGCTCCAGGGCTCCATAGCTCCATACCTCCAGAGCTCCATACCTCCAGAGCTCCATACCTCCAGAGCTCCATAGCACCAGAGCTCCATGGCTTCAGAGCTCCATAGCACCATAGCTCCATACCTCCAGAGCTCCAGGGCTCCATAGCTCCATACCTCCAGAGCTCCATACCTCCAGAGCTCCATACCTCCAGAGCTCCAGAGCTCCATAGCACCAGAGCTCCATGGCTTCAGAGCTCCATAGCACCATAGCTCCATACCTCCAGAGCTCCAGGGCTCCATAGCTCCATACCTCCAGAGTTCCATACCTCCAGAGCTCCAGAGCTCCATAGCACCAGAGCTCCATGGCTTCAGAGCTCCATAGCACCATAGCTCCATACCTCCAGAGCTCCAGGGCTCCAAAGCTCCATACCTCCAGAGCTCCATACCTCCAGAGCTCCATACCTCCAGAGCTCCATAGCTCCATAGCACCAGAGCTCCATAGCTCCATAGCACCAGAGCTCCATAGCACCAGAGCTCCATAGCACCAGAGCTCCATAGCTCCATAGCACCAGAGCTCCATAGCTCCATAGCACCAGAGCTCCATAGCTCCATAGCACCAGAGCTCCATACTTCCAGAGCTCCATAGCTCCATAGCACCAGAGCTCCATAGCTCCATAGCACCAGAGCTCCATAGCTCCATAGCACCAGAGCTCCATACTTCCATAGCTCCATAGCTCCATACCTCCAGAGCTCCATAGCTCCATAGCTCCATACCTCCAGAGCTCCATAGCTCCAGAGCTCCATAGCTCCATAGCACCAGAGCTCCATAGCTCCATAGCACCAGAGCTCCATACTTCCATAGCTCCAGGGCTCCATAGCTCCAGGGCTCCATAGCTCCATACCTCCAGAGCTCCATAGCTCCATACTTCCAGAGCTCCATAGCTCCATAGCACCAGAGCTCCATAGCTCCATAGCACCAGAGCTCCATAGCTCCATAGCACCAGAGCTCCATAGCTCCATAGCACCAGAGCTCCATAGCTCCAATGCTCCAGGGCTCCATAGCTCCATAGCTCCAGGGCTCCATAGCTCCATAGCTCCAGGGCTCCATAGCTCCATAGCTCCATACCTCCAGAGCTCCATACCTCCAGAGCTCCATACCTCCATAGCACCAGAGCTCCATAGCTCCAGGGCTCCAGGGCTCCATAGCTCCATACCTCCAGAGCTCCATAGCTCCATACTTCCAGAGCTCCATAGCTCCATAGCTCCATACTTCCATAGCTCCATAGCTCCATACTTCCATAGCACCTGAGCTCCATACCTCCAGAGCTCCATAGCTCCAGCCTGGGTGGCTGGTGGCTCCATAGCTCCATACTTCCATAGCTCTAAGTCAGAGAGTTGGCGAAAATTGCACTAAGTGCGAAAGCCCATTCATTTACAACGGCGTGTCCGCCAGGCGGCGACATTTCCCCGTTACCGGTGGCTGCGCGGCGGGTGAGTGACAGAGCTTATCCGAGCGGCTGGAACTCTGCGCCGGCGTGGTCGAGCGTGAGGCCTCGGCCCTTTGGCTGCCTGGTACCTAAAACACTTCCATTGATCCAGCCACGGAGGGTGCTGGCTGGTGGCTCCATACCTCCATAGCTCCATAGCACCAGAGCTCCATAGCTCCATAGCACCAGAGCTCCATGGCTTCAGAGCTCCATAGCACCATAGCTCCATACCTCCAGAGCTCCAGGGCTCCATAGCTCCATACCTCCAGAGCTCCATACCTCCAGAGCTCCATAGCACCAGAGCTCCATGGCTTCAGAGCTCCATAGCACCATAGCTCCATACCTCCAGAGCTCCAGGGCTCCATAGCTCCATACCTCCATAGCTCCATAGCTCCATAGCACCAGAGCTCCATAGCTCCATAGCACCAGAGCTCCATGGCTTCAGAGCTCCATAGCACCATAGCTCCATACCTCCAGAGCTCCAGGGCTCCATAGCTCCATACCTCCAGAGCTCCATACCTCCAGAGCTCCATACCTCCAGAGCTCCAGAGCTCCATAGCACCAGAGCTCCATGGCTTCAGAGCTCCATAGCACCATAGCTCCATACCTCCAGAGCTCCAGGGCTCCATAGCTCCATACCTCCAGAGCTCCATACCTCCAGAGCTCCAGAGCTCCATAGCACCAGAGCTCCATGGCTTCAGAGCTCCATAGCACCATAGCTCCATACCTCCAGAGCTCCAGGGCTCCATAGCTCCATACCTCCAGAGCTCCATACCTCCAGAGCTCCATACCTCCAGAGCTCCATAGCTCCATAGCACCAGAGCTCCATAGCTCCATAGCACCAGAGCTCCATAGCACCAGAGCTCCATAGCACCAGAGCTCCATAGCTCCATAGCACCAGAGCTCCATAGCTCCATAGCACCAGAGCTCCATAGCTCCATAGCACCAGAGCTCCATACTTCCAGAGCTCCATAGCTCCATAGCTCCATAGCACCAGAGCTCCATAGCTCCATAGCACCAGAGCTCCATGGCTTCAGAGCTCCATAGCACCATAGCTCCATACCTCCAGAGCTCCAGGGCTCCATAGCTCCATACCTCCAGAGCTCCATACCTCCAGAGCTCCATACCTCCAGAGCTCCATAGCACCAGAGCTCCATAGCTCCATAGCACCAGAGCTCCATAGCACCAGAGCTCCATAGCACCAGAGCTCCATAGCTCCATAGCACCAGAGCTCCATAGCTCCATAGCACCAGAGCTCCATACTTCCAGAGCTCCATAGCTCCATAGCTCTATAGCACCAGAGCTCCATAGCTCCATAGCACCAGAGCTCCATAGCTCCATAGCACCAGAGCTCCATACTTCCATAGCTCCATAGCTCCATACCTCCAGAGCTCCATAGCTCCATAGCTCCATACCTCCAGAGCTCCATAGCTCCAGAGCTCCATAGCTCCATAGCACCAGAGCTCCATAGCTCCATAGCACCAGAGCTCCATACTTCCATAGCTCCAGGGCTCCATAGCTCCAGGGCTCCATACCTCCAGAGCTCCATAGCTCCATACTTCCAGAGCTCCATAGTTCCATACTTCCATAGCTCCATACTTCCATACCTCCATAGCTCCATACTTCCATAGCACCAGAGCTCCATACTTCCATAGCACCAGAGCTCCATACCTCCAGAGCTCCAGAGCTCCAGCCTGGGTGGCTGGTGGCTCCATAGCTCCATACTTCCATAGCTCTAAGTCAGAGAGTTGGCGAAAATTGCACTAAGTGCGAAAGCCCATTCATTTACAACGGCGTGTCCACAAGGCGGCGACATTTCCCCGTTACCGGTGGCTGCGCGGCGGGTGAGTGACAGAGCTTATCCGAGCGGCTGGAACTCTGCGCCGGCGTGGTCGAGCGTGAGGCCTCGGCCCTTTGGCTGCCTGGTACCTAAAACACTTCCATTGATCCAGCCACGGAGGGTGCTGGCTGGTGGCTCCATACCTCCATAGCTCCATAGCACCAGAGCTCCATAGCTCCATAGCACCAGAGCTCCATGGCTTCAGAGCTCCATAGCACCATAGCTCCATACCTCCAGAGCTCCAGGGCTCCATAGCTCCATACCTCCAGAGCTCCATACCTCCAGAGCTCCATACCTCCAGAGCTCCATAGCACCAGAGCTCCATGGCTTCAGAGCTCCATAGCACCATAGCTCCATACCTCCAGAGCTCCAGGGCTCCATAGCTCCATACCTCCAGAGCTCCATAGCTCCATAGCACCAGAGCTCCATAGCTCCATAGCACCAGAGCTCCATACTTCCATAGCTCCATAGCTCCATACCTCCAGAGCTCCATAGCTCCATAGCTCCATACCTCCAGAGCTCCATAGCTCCATAGCTCCATAGCTCCATAGCACCAGAGCTCCATAGCTCCATAGCACCAGAGCTCCATACTTCCATAGCTCCAGGGCTCCATAGCTCCAGGGCTCCATAGCTCCATACCTCCAGAGCTCCATAGCTCCATACTTCCAGAGCTCCATAGCTCCATAGCACCAGAGCTCCATAGCTCCATAGCACCAGAGCTCCATAGCTCCATAGCACCAGAGCTCCATAGCTCCATAGCACCAGAGCTCCATAGCTCCATAGCTCCAGGGCTCCATAGCTCCATAGCTCCAGGGCTCCATAGCTCCATAGCTCCAGGGCTCCATAGCTCCATAGCTCCATACCTCCAGAGCTCCATACCTCCAGAGCTCCATACCTCCATAGCACCAGAGCTCCATAGCTCCAGGGCTCCAGGGCTCCATAGCTCCATACCTCCAGAGCTCCATAGCTCCATACTTCCAGAGCTCCATAGCTCCATAGCTCCATACTTCCATAGCTCCATAGCTCCATACTTCCATAGCACCTGAGCTCCATACCTCCAGAGCTCCATAGCTCCAGCCTGGGTGGCTGGTGGCTCCATAGCTCCATACTTCCATAGCTCTAAGTCAGAGAGTTGGCGAAAATTGCACTAAGTGCGAAAGCCCATTCATTTACAACGGCGTGTCCGCCAGGCGGCGACATTTCCCCGTTACCGGTGGCTGCGCGGCGGGTGAGTGACAGAG
This sequence comes from Syngnathus leptorhynchus, assembly GCF_054491065.1. Taxonomy (NCBI): domain Eukaryota; kingdom Metazoa; phylum Chordata; class Actinopteri; order Syngnathiformes; family Syngnathidae; genus Syngnathus; species Syngnathus leptorhynchus. The sequence goes on along the minus strand of NW_028232123.1, from coordinate 42,071 downwards.
CTTATCCGAGCGGCTGGAACTCTGCGCCGGCGTGGTCGAGCGTGAGGCCTCGGCCCTTTGGCTGCCTGGTACCTAAAACACTTCCATTGATCCAGCCACGGAGGGTGCTGGCTGGTGGCTCCATACCTCCATAGCTCCATAGCACCATAGCTCCATAGCTCCATAGCACCAGAGCTCCATGGCTTCAGAGCTCCATAGCACCATAGCTCCATACCTCCAGAGCTCCAGGGCTCCATAGCTCCATACCTCCAGAGCTCCATACCTCCAGAGCTCCATACCTCCAGAGCTCCATAGCACCAGAGCTCCATGGCTTCAGAGCTCCATAGCACCATAGCTCCATACCTCCAGAGCTCCAGGGCTCCATAGCTCCATACCTCCAGAGCTCCATACCTCCAGAGCTCCATACCTCCAGAGCTCCATAGCACCAGAGCTCCATGGCTTCAGAGCTCCATAGCACCATAGCTCCATACCTCCAGAGCTCCAGGGCTCCATAGCTCCATACCTCCAGAGCTCCATACCTCCAGAGCTCCAGAGCTCCATAGCACCAGAGCTCCATGGCTTCAGAGCTCCATAGCTCCATACCTCCAGAGCTCCAGGGCTCCATAGCTCCATACCTCCAGAGCTCCATACCTCCAGAGCTCCAGAGCTCCATAGCACCAGAGCTCCATGGCTTCAGAGCTCCATAGCACCATAGCTCCATACCTCCAGAGCTCCAGGGCTCCATAGCTCCATACCTCCAGAGCTCCATACCTCCAGAGCTCCATACCTCCAGAGCTCCATAGCTCCATAGCACCAGAGCTCCATAGCTCCATAGCACCAGAGCTCCATAGCACCAGAGCTCCATAGCACCAGAGCTCCATAGCTCCATAGCACCAGAGCTCCATAGCTCCATAGCACCAGAGCTCCATACTTCCAGAGCTCCATAGCTCCATAGCTCCATAGCACCAGAGCTCCATAGCTCCATAGCACCAGAGCTCCATAGCTCCATAGCACCAGAGCTCCATACTTCCATAGCTCCATAGCTCCATACCTCCAGAGCTCCATAGCTCCATAGCTCCATACCTCCAGAGCTCCATAGCTCCAGAGCTCCATAGCTCCATAGCTCCATAGCACCAGAGCTCCATAGCTCCATAGCACCAGAGCTCCATACTTCCATAGCTCCAGGGCTCCATAGCTCCAGGGCTCCATACCTCCAGAGCTCCATAGCTCCATACTTCCAGAGCTCCATAGCTCCATACTTCCATAGCTCCATACTTCCATACCTCCATAGCTCCATACTTCCATAGCACCAGAGCTCCATACTTCCATAGCACCAGAGCTCCATACCTCCAGAGCTCCAGAGCTCCAGCCTGGGTGGCTGGTGGCTCCATAGCTCCATACTTCCATAGCTCTAAGTCAGAGAGTTGGCGAAAATTGCACTAAGTGCGAAAGCCCATTCATTTACAACGGCGTGTCCACAAGGCGGCGACATTTCCCCGTTACCGGTGGCTGCGCGGCGGGTGAGTGACAGAGCTTATCCGAGCGGCTGGAACTCTGCGCCGGCGTGGTCGAGCGTGAGGCCTCGGCCCTTTGGCTGCCTGGTACCTAAAACACTTCCATTGATCCAGCCACGGAGGGTGCTGGCTGGTGGCTCCATACCTCCATAGCTCCATAGCACCAGAGCTCCATAGCTCCATAGCACCAGAGCTCCATGGCTTCAGAGCTCCATAGCACCATAGCTCCATACCTCCAGAGCTCCAGGGCTCCATAGCTCCATACCTCCAGAGCTCCATACCTCCAGAGCTCCATACCTCCAGAGCTCCATAGCACCAGAGCTCCATGGCTTCAGAGCTCCATAGCACCATAGCTCCATACCTCCAGAGCTCCAGGGCTCCATAGCTCCATACCTCCAGAGCTCCATACCTCCAGAGCTTCATACCTCCAGAGCTCCATAGCACCAGAGCTCCATGGCTTCAGAGCTCCATAGCACCATAGCTCCATACCTCCAGAGCTCCAGGGCTCCATAGCTCCATACCTCCAGAGCTCCATACCTCCAGAGCTCCATACCTCCAGAGCTCCATAGCACCAGAGCTCCATGGCTTCAGAGCTCCATAGCACCATAGCTCCATACCTCCAGAGCTCCAGGGCTCCATAGCTCCATACCTCCAGAGCTCCATACCTCCAGAGCTCCATACCTCCAGAGCTCCAGAGCTCCATAGCACCAGAGCTCCATGGCTCCAGAGCTCCATAGCACCATAGCTCCATACCTCCAGAGGTCCAGGGCTCCATAGCTCCATACCTCCAGAGCTCCATACCTCCAGAGCTCCAGAGCTCCATAGCACCAGAGCTCCATGGCTTCAGAGCTCCATAGCACCATAGCTCCATACCTCCAGAGCTCCAGGGCTCCATAGCTCCATACCTCCAGAGCTCCATACCTCCAGAGCTCCAGAGCTCCATAGCACCAGAGCTCCATGGCTTCAGAGCTCCATAGCACCATAGCTCCATACCTCCAGAGCTCCAGGGCTCCAAAGCTCCATACCTCCAGAGCTCCATACCTCCAGAGCTCCATACCTCCAGAGCTCCATAGCTCCATAGCACCAGAGCTCCATAGCTCCATAGCACCAGAGCTCCATAGCACCAGAGCTCCATAGCACCAGAGCTCCATAGCTCCATAGCACCAGAGCTCCATAGCTCCATAGCACCAGAGCTCCATAGCTCCATAGCACCAGAGCTCCATACTTCCAGAGCTCCATAGCTCCATAGCTCCATAGCACCAGAGCTCCATAGCTCCATAGCACCAGAGCTCCATAGCTCCATAGCACCAGAGCTCCATACTTCCATAGCTCCATAGCTCCATACCTCCAGAGCTCCATAGCTCCATAGCTCCATACCTCCAGAGCTCCATAGCTCCAGAGCTCCATAGCTCCATAGCACCAGAGCTCCATAGCTCCATAGCACCAGAGCTCCATACTTCCATAGCTCCAGGGCTCCATAGCTCCAGGGCTCCATAGCTCCATACCTCCAGAGCTCCATAGCTCCATACTTCCAGAGCTCCATAGCTCCATAGCACCAGAGCTCCATAGCTCCATAGCACCAGAGCTCCATAGCTCCATAGCACCAGAGCTCCATAGCTCCATAGCACCAGAGCTCCATAGCTCCATAGCTCCAGGGCTCCATAGCTCCATAGCTCCAGGGCTCCATAGCTCCATAGCTCCAGGGCTCCATAGCTCCATAGCTCCATACCTCCAGAGCTCCATACCTCCAGAGCTTCATACCTCCATAGCACCAGAGCTCCATAGCTCCAGGGCTCCAGGGCTCCATAGCTCCATACCTCCAGAGCTCCATAGCTCCATACTTCCAGAGCTCCATAGCTCCATAGCTCCATACTTCCATAGCTCCATAGCTCCATACTTCCATAGCACCTGAGCTCCATACCTCCAGAGCTCCATAGCTCCAGCCTGGGTGGCTGGTGGCTCCATAGCTCCATACTTCCATAGCTCTAAGTCAGAGAGTTGGCGAAAATTGCACTAAGTGCGAAAGCCCATTCATTTACAACGGCGTGTCCGCCAGGCGGCGACATTTCCCCGTTACCGGTGGCTGCGCGGCGGGTGAGTGACAGAGCTTATCCGAGCGGCTGGAACTCTGCGCCGGCGTGGTCGAGCGTGAGGCCTCGGCCCTTTGGCTGCCTGGTACCTAAAACACTTCCATTGATCCAGCCACGGAGGGTGCTGGCTGGTGGCTCCATACCTCCATAGCTCCATAGCACCAGAGCTCCATAGCTCCATAGCACCAGAGCTCCATGGCTTCAGAGCTCCATAGCACCATAGCTCCATACCTCCAGAGCTCCAGGGCTCCATAGCTCCATACCTCCAGAGCTCCATACCTCCAGAGCTCCATACCTCCAGAGCTCCATAGAACCAGAGCTCCATGGCTTCAGAGCTCCATAGCACCATAGCTCCATACCTCCAGAGCTCCAGGGCTCCATAGCTCCATACCTCCAGAGCTCCATACCTCCAGAGCTCCATACCTCCAGAGCTCCATAGCACCAGAGCTCCATGGCTTCAGAGCTCCATAGCACCATAGCTCCATACCTCCAGAGCTCCAGGGCTCCATAGCTCCATACCTCCAGAGCTCCATACCTCCAGAGCTCCATACCTCCAGAGCTCCAGAGCTCCATAGCACCAGAGCTCCATGGCTTCAGAGCTCCATAGCACCATAGCTCCATACCTCCAGAGCTCCAGGGCTCCATAGCTCCATACCTCCAGAGCTCCATACCTCCAGAGCTCCAGAGCTCCATAGCACCAGAGCTCCATGGCTTCAGAGCTCCATAGCACCATAGCTCCATACCTCCAGAGCTCCAGGGCTCCATAGCTCCATACCTCCAGAGCTCCATACCTCCAGAGCTCCATAGCTCCATAGCACCAGAGCTCCATAGCTCCATAGCACCAGAGCTCCATAGCACCAGAGCTCCATAGCACCAGAGCTCCATAGCTCCATAGCACCAGAGCTCCATAGCTCCATAGCACCAGAGCTCCATAGCTCCATAGCACCAGAGCTCCATACTTCCAGAGCTCCATAGCTCCATAGCTCCATAGCACCAGAGCTCCATAGCTCCATAGCACCAGAGCTCCATGGCTTCAGAGCTCCATAGCACCATAGCTCCATACCTCCAGAGCTCCAGGGCTCCATAGCTCCATACCTCCAGAGCTCCATACCTCCAGAGCTCCATACCTCCAGAGCTCCATAGCACCAGAGCTCCATAGCTCCATAGCACCAGAGCTCCATAGCACCAGAGCTCCATAGCACCAGAGCTCCATAGCTCCATAGCACCAGAGCTCCATAGCTCCATAGCACCAGAGCTCCATACTTCCAGAGCTCCATAGCTCCATAGCTCCATAGCACCAGAGCTCCATAGCTCCATAGCACCAGAGCTCCATAGCTCCATAGCACCAGAGCTCCATACTTCCATAGCTCCATAGCTCCATACCTCCAGAGCTCCATAGCTCCATAGCTCCATACCTCCAGAGCTCCATAGCTCCAGAGCTCCATAGCTCCATAGCTCCATAGCACCAGAGCTCCATAGCTCCATAGCACCAGAGCTCCATACTTCCATAGCTCCAGGGCTCCATAGCTCCAGGGCTCCATACCTCCAGAGCTCCATAGCTCCATACTTCCAGAGCTCCATAGCTCCATACTTCCATAGCTCCATACTTCCATACCTCCATAGCTCCATACTTCCATAGCACCAGAGCTCCATACTTCCATAGCACCAGAGCTCCATACCTCCAGAGCTCCAGAGCTCCAGCCTGGGTGGCTGGTGGCTCCATAGCTCCATACTTCCATAGCTCTAAGTCAGAGAGTTGGCGAAAATTGCACTAAGTGCGAAAGCCCATTCATTTACAACGGCGTGTCCACAAGGCGGCGACATTTCCCCGTTACCGGTGGCTGCGCGGCGGGTGAGTGACAGAGCTTATCCGAGCGGCTGGAACTCTGCGCCGGCGTGGTCGAGCGTGAGGCCTCGGCCCTTTGGCTGCCTGGTACCTAAAACACTTCCATTGATCCAGCCACGGAGGGTGCTGGCTGGTGGCTCCATACCTCCATAGCTCCATAGCACCAGAGCTCCATAGCTCCATAGCACCAGAGCTCCATGGCTTCAGAGCTCCATAGCACCATAGCTCCATACCTCCAGAGCTCCAGGGCTCCATAGCTCCATACCTCCAGAGCTCCATACCTCCAGAGCTCCATACCTCCAGAGCTCCATAGCACCAGAGCTCCATGGCTTCAGAGCTCCATAGCACCATAGCTCCATACCTCCAGAGCTCCAGGGCTCCATAGCTCCATACCTCCAGAGCTCCATAGCTCCATAGCACCAGAGCTCCATAGCTCCATAGCACCAGAGCTCCATACTTCCATAGCTCCATAGCTCCATACCTCCAGAGCTCCATAGCTCCATAGCTCCATACCTCCAGAGCTCCATAGCTCCAGAGCTCCATAGCTCCATAGCACCAGAGCTCCATAGCTCCATAGCACCAGAGCTCCATACTTCCATAGCTCCAGGGCTCCATAGCTCCAGGGCTCCATAGCTCCATACCTCCAGAGCTCCATAGCTCCATACTTCCAGAGCTCCATAGCTCCATAAGACCAGAGCTCCATAGCTCCATAGCACCAGAGCTCCATAGCTCCATAGCACCAGAGCTCCATAGCTCCATAGCACCAGAGCTCCATAGCTCCATAGCTCCAGGGCTCCATAGCTCCATAGCTCCAGGGCTCCATAGCTCCATAGCTCCAGGGCTCCATAGCTCCATAGCTCCATACCTCCAGAGCTCCATACCTCCAGAGCTCCATACCTCCATAGCACCAGAGCTCCATAGCTCCAGGGCTCCAGGGCTCCATAGCTCCATACCTCCAGAGCTCCATAGCTCCATACTTCCAGAGCTCCATAGCTCCATAGCTCCATACTTCCATAGCTCCATAGCTCCATACTTCCATAGCACCTGAGCTCCATACCTCCAGAGCTCCATAGCTCCAGCCTGGGTGGCTGGTGGCTCCATAGCTCCATACTTCCATAGCTCTAAGTCAGAGAGTTGGCGAAAATTGCACTAAGTGCGAAAGCCCATTCATTTACAACGGCGTGTCCGCCAGGCGGCGACATTTCCCCGTTACCGGTGGCTGCGCGGCGGGTGAGTGACAGAGCTTATCCGAGCGGCTGGAACTCTGCGCCGGCGTGGTCGAGCGTGAGGCCTCGGCCCTTTGGCTGCCTGGTACCTAAAACACTTCCATTGATCCAGCCACGGAGGGTGCTGGCTGGTGGCTCCATACCTCCATAGCTCCATAGCACCAGAGCTCCATAGCTCCATAGCACCAGAGCTCCATACTTCCAGAGCTCCATAGCTCCATAGCTCCATAGCACCAGAGCTCCATAGCTCCATAGCACCAGAGCTCCATGGCTTCAGAGCTCCATAGCACAATAGCTCCATACCTCCAGAGCTCCAGGGCTCCATAGCTCCATACCTCCAGAGCTCCATACCTCCAGAGCTCCATACCTCCAGAGCTCCATAGCACCAGAGCTCCATAGCTCCATAGCACCAGAGCTCCATAGCACCAGAGCTCCATAGCACCAGAGCTCCATAGCTCCATAGCACCAGAGCTCCATAGCTCCATAGCACCAGAGCTCCATACTTCCAGAGCTCCATAGCTCCATAGCTCCATAGCACCAGAGCTCCATAGCTCCATAGCACCAGAGCTCCATAGCTCCATAGCACCAGAGCTCCATACTTCCATAGCTCCATAGCTCCATACCTCCAGAGCTCCATAGCTCCATAGCTCCATACCTCCAGAGCTCCATAGCTCCAGAGCTCCATAGCTCCATAGCTCCATAGCACCAGAGCTCCATAGCTCCATAGCACCAGAGCTCCATACTTCCATAGCTCCAGGGCTCCATAGCTCCATAGCTCCAGGGCTCCATAGCTCCAGGGCTCCAGGGCTCCATAGCTCCATACCTCCAGAGCTCCATAGCTCCATACTTCCAGAGCTCCATAGCTCCATACTTCCATAGCTCCATAGCTCCATACTTCCATAGCACCAGAGCTCCATACCTCCAGAGCTCCATAGCTCCAGCCTGGGTGGCTGGTGGCTCCATAGCTCCATACTTCCATAGCTCCAGTCAGAGAGTTGGCGAAAATTGCACTAAGTGCGAAAGCCCATTCATTTACAACGGCGTGTCCACAAGGCGGCGACATTTCCCCGTTACCGGTGGCTGCGCGGCGGGTGAGTGACAGAGCTTATCCGAGCGGCTGGAACTCTGCGCCGGCGTGGTCGAGCGTGAGGCCTCGGCCCTTTGGCTGCCTGGTACCTAAAACACTTCCATTGATCCAGCCACGGAGGGTGCTGGCTGGTGGCTCCATACCTCCATAGCTCCATAGCACCAGAGCTCCATAGCTCCATAGCACCAGAGCTCCATGGCTTCAGAGCTCCATAGCACCATAGCTCCATACCTCCAGAGCTCCAGGGCTCCATAGCTCCATACCTCCAGAGCTCCATACCTCCAGAGCTCCATACCTCCAGAGCTCCATAGCACCAGAGCTCCATGGCTTCAGAGCTCCATAGCACCATAGCTCCATACCTCCAGAGCTCCAGGGCTCCATAGCTCCATACCTCCAGAGCTCCATACCTCCAGAGCTCCAGAGCTCCATAGCACCAGAGCTCCATGGCTTCAGAGCTCCATAGCACCATAGCTCCATACCTCCAGAGCTCCAGGGCTCCATAGCTCCATACCTCCAGAACTCCATACCTCCAGAGCTCCATACCTCCAGAGCTCCATAGCTCCATAGCACCAGAGCTCCATAGCTCCATAGCACCAGAGCTCCATAGCACCAGAGCTCCATAGCACCAGAGCTCCATAGCTCCATAGCACCAGAGCTCCTTAGCTCCATAGCACCAGAGCTCCATAGCTCCATAGCACCAGAGCTCCATACTTCCAGAGTTCCATAGCTCCATAGCTCCATAGCACCAGAGCTCCATAGCTCCATAGCACCAGAGCTCCATGGCTTCAGAGCTCCATAGCACCATAGCTCCATACCTCCAGAGCTCCAGGGCTCCATAGCTCCATACCTCCAGAGCTCCATACCTCCAGAGCTCCATACCTCCAGAGCTCCATAGCACCAGAGCTCCATGGCTTCAGAGCTCCATAGCACCATAGCTCCTTACCTCCAGAGCTCCAGGGCTCCATAGCTCCATACCTCCAGAGCTCCATACCTCCAGAGCTCCATACCTCCAGAGCTCCATAGCACCAGAGCTCCATGGCTTCAGAGCTCCATAGCACCATAGCTCCATACCTCCAGAGCTCCAGGGCTCCATAGCTCCATACCTCCAGAGCTCCATACCTCCAGAGTTCCAGAGCTCCATAGCACCAGAGCTCCATGGCTTCAGAGCTCCATAGCACCATAGCTCCATACCTCCAGAGCTCCAGGGCTCCATAGCTCCATACCTCCAGAGCTCCATACCTCCAGAGCTCCAGAGCTCCATAGCACCAGAGCTCCATGGCTTCAGAGCTCCATAGCACCATAGCTCCATACCTCCAGAGCTCCAGGGCTCCATAGCTCCATACCTCCAGAGCTCCATACCTCCAGAGCTCCATACCTCCAGAGCTCCATAGCTCCATAGCACCAGAGCTCCATAGCTCCATAGCACCAGAGCTCCATAGCACCAGAGCTCCATAGCACCAGAGCTCCATAGCTCCATAGCACCAGAGCTCCATAGCTCCATAGCACCAGAGCTCCATAGCTCCATAGCACCAGAGCTCCATACTTCCAGAGCTCCATAGCTCCATAGCTCCATAGCACCAGAGCTCCATAGCTCCATAGCACCAGAGCTCCATGGCTTCAGAGCTCCATAGCACCATAGCTCCATACCTCCAGAGCTCCAGGGCTCCATAGCTCCATACCTCCAGAGCTCCATACCTCCAGAGCTCCATACCTCCAGAGCTCCATAGCACCAGAGCTCCATAGCTCCATAGCACCAGAGCTCCATAGCACCAGAGCTCCATAGCACCAGAGCTCCATAGCTCCATAGCACCAGAGCTCCATAGCTCCATAGCACCAGAGCTCCATACTTCCAGAGCTCCATAGCTCCATAGCACCAGAGCTCCATAGCTCCATAGCACCAGAGCTCCATAGCTCCATAGCACCAGAGCTCCATACTTCCATAGCTCCATAGCTCCATACCTCCAGAGCTCCATAGCTCCATAGCTCCATACCTCCAGAGCTCCATAGCTCCAGAGCTCCATAGCTCCATAGCTCCATAGCACCAGAGCTCCATAGCTCCATAGCACCAGAGCTCCATACTTCCATAGCTCCAGGGCTCCATAGCTCCAGGGCTCCATACCTCCAGAGCTCCATAGCTCCATACTTCCAGAGCTCCATAGCTCCATACTTCCATAGCTCCATACTTCCATACCTCCATAGCTCCATACTTCCATAGCACCAGAGCTCCATACTTCCATAGCACCAGAGCTCCATACCTCCAGAGCTCCAGAGCTCCAGCCTGGGTGGCTGGTGGCTCCATAGCTCCATACTTCCATAGCTCTAAGTCAGAGAGTTGGCGAAAATTGCACTAAGTGCGAAAGCCCATTCATTTACAACGGCGTGTCCACAAGGCGGCGACATTTCCCCGTTACCGGTGGCTGCGCGGCGGGTGAGTGACAGAGCTTATCCGAGCGGCTGGAACTCTGCGCCGGCGTGGTCGAGCGTGAGGCCTCGGCCCTTTGGCTGCCTGGTACCTAAAACACTTCCATTGATCCAGCCACGGAGGGTGCTGGCTGGTGGCTCCATACCTCCATAGCTCCATAGCACCAGAGCTCCATAGCTCCATAGCACCAGAGCTCCATGGCTTCAGAGCTCCATAGCACCATAGCTCCATACCTCCAGAGCTCCAGGGCTCCATAGCTCCATACCTCCAGAGCTCCATACCTCCAGAGCTCCATACCTCCAGAGCTCCATAGCACCAGAGCTCCATGGCTTCAGAGCTCCATAGCACCATAGCTCCATACCTCCAGAGCTCCAGGGCTCCATAGCTCCATACCTCCAGAGCTCCATAGCTCCATAGCACCAGAGCTCCATAGCTCCATAGCACCAGAGCTCCATACTTCCATAGCTCCATAGCTCCATACCTCCAGAGCTCCATAGCTCCATAGCTCCATACCTCCAGAGCTCCATAGCTCCAGAGCTCCATAGCTCCATAGCACCAGAGCTCCATAGCTCCATAGCACCAGAGCTCCATACTTCCATAGCTCCAGGGCTCCATAGCTCCAGGGCTCCATAGCTCCATACCTCCAGAGCTCCATAGCTCCATACTTCCAGAGCTCCATAGCTCCATAGCACCAGAGCTCCATAGCTCCATAGCACCAGAGCTCCATAGCTCCATAGCACCAGAGCTCCATAGCTCCATAGCACCAGAGCTCCATAGCTCCATAGCTCCAGGGCTCCATAGCTCCATAGCTCCAGGGCTCCATAGCTCCATAGCTCCAGGGCTCCATAGCTCCATAGCTCCATACCTCCAGAGCTCCATACCTCCAGAGCTCCATACCTCCATAGCACCAGAGCTCCATAGCTCCAGGGCTCCAGGGCTCCATAGCTCCATACCTCCAGAGCTCCATAGCTCCATACTTCCAGAGCTCCATAGCTCCATAGCTCCATACTTCCATAGCTCCATAGCTCCATACTTCCATAGCACCTGAGCTCCATACCTCCAGAGCTCCATAGCTCCAGCCTGGGTGGCTGGTGGCTCCATAGCTCCATACTTCCATAGCTCTAAGTCAGAGAGTTGGCGAAAATTGCACTAAGTGCGAAAGCCCATTCATTTACAACGGCGTGTCCGCCAGGCGGCGACATTTCCCCGTTACCGGTGGCTGCGCGGCGGGTGAGTGACAGAGCTTATCCGAGCGGCTGGAACTCTGCGCCGGCGTGGTCGAGCGTGAGGCCTCGGCCCTTTGGCTGCCTGGTACCTAAAACACTTCCATTGATCCAGCCACGGAGGGTGCTGGCTGGTGGCTCCATACCTCCATAGCTCCATAGCACCAGAGCTCCATAGCTCCATAGCACCAGAGCTCCATGGCTTCAGAGCTCCATAGCACCATAGCTCCATACCTCCAGAGCTCCAGGGCTCCATAGCTCCATACCTCCAGAGCTCCATACCTCCAGAGCTCCATACCTCCAGAGCTCCATAGCACCAGAGCTCCATGGCTTCAGAGCTCCATAGCACCATAGCTCCATACCTCCAGAGCTCCAGGGCTCCATAGCTCCATACCTCCAGAGCTCCATACCTCCAGAGCTCCATACCTCCAGAGCTCCATAGCACCAGAGCTCCATGGCTTCAGAGCTCCATAGCACCATAGCTCCATACCTCCAGAGCTCCAGGGCTCCATAGCTCCATACCTCCAGAGCTCCATACCTCCAGAGCTCCAGAGCTCCATAGCACCAGAGCTCCATGGCTTCAGAGCTCCATAGCTCCATACCTCCAGAGCTCCAGGGCTCCATAGCTCCATACCTCCAGAGCTCCATACCTCCAGAGCTCCAGAGCTCCATAGCACCAGAGCTCCATGGCTTCAGAGCTCCATAGCACCATAGCTCCATACCTCCAGAGCTCCAGGGCTCCATAGCTCCATACCTCCAGAGCTCCATACCTCCAGAGCTCCATACCTCCAGAGCTCCATAGCTCCATAGCACCAGAGCTCCATAGCTCCATAGCACCAGAGCTCCATAGCACCAGAGCTCCATAGCACCAGAGCTCCATAGCTCCATAGCACCAGAGCTCCATAGCTCCATAGCACCAGAGCTCCATACTTCCAGAGCTCCATAGCTCCATAGCTCCATAGCACCAGAGCTCCATAGCTCCATAGCACCAGAGCTCCATAGCTCCATAGCACCAGAGCTCCATACTTCCATAGCTCCATAGCTCCATACCTCCAGAGCTCCATAGCTCCATAGCTCCATACCTCCAGAGCTCCATAGCTCCAGAGCTCCATAGCTCCATAGCTCCATAGCACCAGAGCTCCATAGCTCCATAGCACCAGAGCTCCATACTTCCATAGCTCCAGGGCTCCATAGCTCCAGGGCTCCATACCTCCAGAGCTCCATAGCTCCATACTTCCAGAGCTCCATAGCTCCATACTTCCATAGCTCCATACTTCCATACCTCCATAGCTCCATACTTCCATAGCACCAGAGCTCCATACTTCCATAGCACCAGAGCTCCATACCTCCAGAGCTCCAGAGCTCCAGCCTGGGTGGCTGGTGGCTCCATAGCTCCATACTTCCATAGCTCTAAGTCAGAGAGTTGGCGAAAATTGCACTAAGTGCGAAAGCCCATTCATTTACAACGGCGTGTCCACAAGGCGGCGACATTTCCCCGTTACCGGTGGCTGCGCGGCGGGTGAGTGACAGAGCTTATCCGAGCGGCTGGAACTCTGCGCCGGCGTGGTCGAGCGTGAGGCCTCGGCCCTTTGGCTGCCTGGTACCTAAAACACTTCCATTGATCCAGCCACGGAGGGTGCTGGCTGGTGGCTCCATACCTCCATAGCTCCATAGCACCAGAGCTCCATAGCTCCATAGCACCAGAGCTCCATGGCTTCAGAGCTCCATAGCACCATAGCTCCATACCTCCAGAGCTCCAGGGCTCCATAGCTCCATACCTCCAGAGCTCCATACCTCCAGAGCTCCATACCTCCAGAGCTCCATAGCACCAGAGCTCCATGGCTTCAGAGCTCCATAGCACCATAGCTCCATACCTCCAGAGCTCCAGGGCTCCATAGCTCCATACCTCCAGAGCTCCATACCTCCAGAGCTCCATACCTCCAGAGCTCCATAGCACCAGAGCTCCATGGCTTCAGAGCTCCATAGCACCATAGCTCCATACCTCCAGAGCTCCAGGGCTCCATAGCTCCATACCTCCAGAGCTCCATACCTCCAGAGCTCCAGAGCTCCATAGCACCAGAGCTCCATGGCTTCAGAGCTCCATAGCTCCATACCTCCAGAGCTCCAGGGCTCCATAGCTCCATACCTCCAGAGCTCCATACCTCCAGAGCTCCAGAGCTCCATAGCACCAGAGCTCCATGGCTTCAGAGCTCCATAGCACCATAGCTCCATACCTCCAGAGCTCCAGGGCTCCATAGCTCCATACCTCCAGAGCTCCATACCTCCAGAGCTCCATACCTCCAGAGCTCCATAGCTCCATAGCACCAGAGCTCCATAGCTCCATAGCACCAGAGCTCCATAGCACCAGAGCTCCATAGCACCAGAGCTCCATAGCTCCATAGCACCAGAGCTCCATAGCTCCATAGCACCAGAGCTCCATACTTCCAGAGCTCCATAGCTCCATAGCTCCATAGCACCAGAGCTCCATAGCTCCATAGCACCAGAGCTCCATAGCTCCATAGCACCAGAGCTCCATACTTCCATAGCTCCATAGCTCCATACCTCCAGAGCTCCATAGCTCCATAGCTCCATACCTCCAGAGCTCCATAGCTCCAGAGCTCCATAGCTCCATAGCTCCATAGCACCAGAGCTCCATAGCTCCATAGCACCAGAGCTCCATACTTCCATAGCTCCAGGGCTCCATAGCTCCAGGGCTCCATACCTCCAGAGCTCCATAGCTCCATACTTCCAGAGCTCCATAGCTCCATACTTCCATAGCTCCATACTTCCATACCTCCATAGCTCCATACTTCCATAGCACCAGAGCTCCATACTTCCATAGCACCAGAGCTCCATACCTCCAGAGCTCCAGAGCTCCAGCCTGGGTGGCTGGTGGCTCCATAGCTCCATACTTCCATAGCTCTAAGTCAGAGAGTTGGCGAAAATTGCACTAAGTGCGAAAGCCCATTCATTTACAACGGCGTGTCCACAAGGCGGCGACATTTCCCCGTTACCGGTGGCTGCGCGGCGGGTGAGTGACAGAGCTTATCCGAGCGGCTGGAACTCTGCGCCGGCGTGGTCGAGCGTGAGGCCTCGGCCCTTTGGCTGCCTGGTACCTAAAACACTTCCATTGATCCAGCCACGGAGGGTGCTGGCTGGTGGCTCCATACCTCCATAGCTCCATAGCACCAGAGCTCCATAGCTCCATAGCACCAGAGCTCCATGGCTTCAGAGCTCCATAGCACCATAGCTCCATACCTCCAGAGCTCCAGGGCTCCATAGCTCCATACCTCCAGAGCTCCATACCTCCAGAGCTCCATACCTCCAGAGCTCCATAGCACCAGAGCTCCATGGCTTCAGAGCTCCATAGCACCATAGCTCCATACCTCCAGAGCTCCAGGGCTCCATAGCTCCATACCTCCAGAGCTCCATACCTCCAGAGCTTCATACCTCCAGAGCTCCATAGCACCAGAGCTCCATGGCTTCAGAGCTCCATAGCACCATAGCTCCATACCTCCAGAGCTCCAGGGCTCCATAGCTCCATACCTCCAGAGCTCCATACCTCCAGAGCTCCATACCTCCAGAGCTCCATAGCACCAGAGCTCCATGGCTTCAGAGCTCCATAGCACCATAGCTCCATACCTCCAGAGCTCCAGGGCTCCATAGCTCCATACCTCCAGAGCTCCATACCTCCAGAGCTCCATACCTCCAGAGCTCCAGAGCTCCATAGCACCAGAGCTCCATGGCTTCAGAGCTCCATAGCACCATAGCTCCATACCTCCAGAGGTCCAGGGCTCCATAGCTCCATACCTCCAGAGCTCCATACCTCCAGAGCTCCAGAGCTCCATAGCACCAGAGCTCCATGGCTTCAGAGCTCCATAGCACCATAGCTCCATACCTCCAGAGCTCCAGGGCTCCATAGCTCCATACCTCCAGAGCTCCATACCTCCAGAGCTCCAGAGCTCCATAGCACCAGAGCTCCATGGCTTCAGAGCTCCATAGCACCATAGCTCCATACCTCCAGAGCTCCAGGGCTCCAAAGCTCCATACCTCCAGAGCTCCATACCTCCAGAGCTCCATACCTCCAGAGCTCCATAGCTCCATAGCACCAGAGCTCCATAGCTCCATAGCACCAGAGCTCCATAGCACCAGAGCTCCATAGCACCAGAGCTCCATAGCTCCATAGCACCAGAGCTCCATAGCTCCATAGCACCAGAGCTCCATAGCTCCATAGCACCAGAGCTCCATACTTCCAGAGCTCCATAGCTCCATAGCTCCATAGCACCAGAGCTCCATAGCTCCATAGCACCAGAGCTCCATAGCTCCATAGCACCAGAGCTCCATACTTCCATAGCTCCATAGCTCCATACCTCCAGAGCTCCATAGCTCCATAGCTCCATACCTCCAGAGCTCCATAGCTCCAGAGCTCCATAGCTCCATAGCACCAGAGCTCCATAGCTCCATAGCACCAGAGCTCCATACTTCCATAGCTCCAGGGCTCCATAGCTCCAGGGCTCCATAGCTCCATACCTCCAGAGCTCCATAGCTCCATACTTCCAGAGCTCCATAGCTCCATAGCACCAGAGCTCCATAGCTCCATAGCACCAGAGCTCCATAGCTCCATAGCACCAGAGCTCCATAGCTCCATAGCACCAGAGCTCCATAGCTCCATAGCTCCAGGGCTCCATAGCTCCATAGCTCCAGGGCTCCATAGCTCCATAGCTCCAGGGCTCCATAGCTCCATAGCTCCATACCTCCAGAGCTCCATACCTCCAGAGCTTCATACCTCCATAGCACCAGAGCTCCATAGCTCCAGGGCTCCAGGGCTCCATAGCTCCATACCTCCAGAGCTCCATAGCTCCATACTTCCAGAGCTCCATAGCTCCATAGCTCCATACTTCCATAGCTCCATAGCTCCATACTTCCATAGCACCTGAGCTCCATACCTCCAGAGCTCCATAGCTCCAGCCTGGGTGGCTGGTGGCTCCATAGCTCCATACTTCCATAGCTCTAAGTCAGAGAGTTGGCGAAAATTGCACTAAGTGCGAAAGCCCATTCATTTACAACGGCGTGTCCGCCAGGCGGCGACATTTCCCCGTTACCGGTGGCTGCGCGGCGGGTGAGTGACAGAGCTTATCCGAGCGGCTGGAACTCTGCGCCGGCGTGGTCGAGCGTGAGGCCTCGGCCCTTTGGCTGCCTGGTACCTAAAACACTTCCATTGATCCAGCCACGGAGGGTGCTGGCTGGTGGCTCCATACCTCCATAGCTCCATAGCACCAGAGCTCCATAGCTCCATAGCACCAGAGCTCCATGGCTTCAGAGCTCCATAGCACCATAGCTCCATACCTCCAGAGCTCCAGGGCTCCATAGCTCCATACCTCCAGAGCTCCATACCTCCAGAGCTCCATACCTCCAGAGCTCCATAGCACCAGAGCTCCATGGCTTCAGAGCTCCATAGCACCATAGCTCCATACCTCCAGAGCTCCAGGGCTCCATAGCTCCATACCTCCAGAGCTCCATACCTCCAGAGCTCCATACCTCCAGAGCTCCATAGCACCAGAGCTCCATGGCTTCAGAGCTCCATAGCACCATAGCTCCATACCTCCAGAGCTCCAGGGCTCCATAGCTCCATACCTCCAGAGCTCCATACCTCCAGAGCTCCATACCTCCAGAGCTCCAGAGCTCCATAGCACCAGAGCTCCATGGCTTCAGAGCTCCATAGCACCATAGCTCCATACCTCCAGAGCTCCAGGGCTCCATAGCTCCATACCTCCAGAGTTCCATACCTCCAGAGCTCCAGAGCTCCATAGCACCAGAGCTCCATGGCTTCAGAGCTCCATAGCACCATAGCTCCATACCTCCAGAGCTCCAGGGCTCCAAAGCTCCATACCTCCAGAGCTCCATACCTCCAGAGCTCCATACCTCCAGAGCTCCATAGCTCCATAGCACCAGAGCTCCATAGCTCCATAGCACCAGAGCTCCATAGCACCAGAGCTCCATAGCACCAGAGCTCCATAGCTCCATAGCACCAGAGCTCCATAGCTCCATAGCACCAGAGCTCCATAGCTCCATAGCACCAGAGCTCCATACTTCCAGAGCTCCATAGCTCCATAGCACCAGAGCTCCATAGCTCCATAGCACCAGAGCTCCATAGCTCCATAGCACCAGAGCTCCATACTTCCATAGCTCCATAGCTCCATACCTCCAGAGCTCCATAGCTCCATAGCTCCATACCTCCAGAGCTCCATAGCTCCAGAGCTCCATAGCTCCATAGCACCAGAGCTCCATAGCTCCATAGCACCAGAGCTCCATACTTCCATAGCTCCAGGGTTCCATAGCTCCAGGGCTCCATAGCTCCATACCTCCAGAGCTCCATAGCTCCATACTTCCAGAGCTCCATAGCTCCATAGCACCAGAGCTCCATAGCTCCATAGCACCAGAGCTCCATAGCTCCATAGCACCAGAGCTCCATAGCTCCATAGCACCAGAGCTCCATAGCTCCATAGCTCCAGGGCTCCATAGCTCCATAGCTCCAGGGCTCCATAGCTCCATAGCTCCAGGGCTCCATAGCTCCATAGCTCCATACCTCCAGAGCTCCATACCTCCAGAGCTCCATACCTCCATAGCACCAGAGCTCCATAGCTCCAGGGCTCCAGGGCTCCATAGCTCCATACCTCCAGAGCTCCATAGCTCCATACTTCCAGAGCTCCATAGCTCCATAGCTCCATACTTCCATAGCTCCATAGCTCCATACTTCCATAGCACCTGAGCTCCATACCTCCAGAGCTCCATAGCTCCAGCCTGGGTGGCTGGTGGCTCCATAGCTCCATACTTCCATAGCTCTAAGTCAGAGAGTTGGCGAAAATTGCACTAAGTGCGAAAGCCCATTCATTTACAACGGCGTGTCCGCCAGGCGGCGACATTTCCCCGTTACCGGTGGCTGCGCGGCGGGTGAGTGACAGAGCTTATCCGAGCGGCTGGAACTCTGCGCCGGCGTGGTCGAGCGTGAGGCCTCGGCCCTTTGGCTGCCTGGTACCTAAAACACTTCCATTGATCCAGCCACGGAGGGTGCTGGCTGGTGGCTCCATACCTCCATAGCTCCATAGCACCAGAGCTCCATAGCTCCATAGCACCAGAGCTCCATGGCTTCAGAGCTCCATAGCACCATAGCTCCATACCTCCAGAGCTCCAGGGCTCCATAGCTCCATACCTCCAGAGCTCCATACCTCCAGAGCTCCATACCTCCAGAGCTCCATAGCACCAGAGCTCCATGGCTTCAGAGCTCCATAGCACCATAGCTCCATACCTCCAGAGCTCCAGGGCTCCATAGCTCCATACCTCCAGAGCTCCATACCTCCAGAGCTCCATACCTCCAGAGCTCCATAGCACCAGAGCTCCATGGCTTCAGAGCTCCATAGCACCATAGCTCCATACCTCCAGAGCTCCAGGGCTCCATAGCTCCATACCTCCAGAGCTCCATACCTCCAGAGCTCCATACCTCCAGAGCTCCAGAGCTCCATAGCACCAGAGCTCCATGGCTTCAGAGCTTCATAGCTCCATACCTCCAGAGCTCCAGGGCTCCATAGCTCCATACCTCCAGAGCTCCATACCTCCAGAGCTCCAGAGCTCCATAGCACCAGAGCTCCATGGCTTCAGAGCTCCATAGCACCATAGCTCCATACCTCCAGAGCTCCAGGGCTCCATAGCTCCATACCTCCAGAGCTCCATACCTCCAGAGCTCCATACCTCCAGAGCTCCATAGCTCCATAGCACCAGAGCTCCATAGCTCCATAGCACCAGAGCTCCATAGCACCAGAGCTCCATAGCACCAGAGCTCCATAGCTCCATAGCACCAGAGCTCCATAGCTCCATAGCACCAGAGCTCCATACTTCCAGAGCTCCATAGCTCCATTGCTCCATAGCACCAGAGCTCCATAGCTCCATAGCACCAGAGCTCCATAGCTCCTTAACACCAGAGCTCCATACTTCCATAGCTCCATAGCTCCATACCTCCAGAGCTCCATAGCTCCATAGCTCCATAGCTCCAGAGCTCCATACTTCCATAGCTCCAGGGCTCCATAGCTCCAGGGCTCCATAGCTCCATACCTCCATAGCTCCATAGCTCCATACCTCCAGAGCTCCATAGCTCCATACTTCCAGAGCTCCATAGCTCCATAGCACCAGAGCTCCATAGCTCCATAGCACCAGAGCTCCATAGCTCCATAGCACCAGAGCTCCATAGCTCCATAGCACCAGAGCTCCATAGCTCCATAGCTCCAGGGCTCCATAGCTCCATAGCTCCAGGGCTCCATAGCTCCATAGCTCCAGGGCTCCATAGCTCCAGGGCTCCAGGGCTCCATAGCTCCATACCTCCAGAGCTCCATAGCTCCATACTTCCAGAGCTCCATAGCTCCATAGCTCCATACTTCCATAGCTCCATAGCTCCATACTTCCATAGCACCAGAGCTCCATACCTCCAGAGCTCCATAGCTCCAGCCTGGGTGGCTGGTGGCTCCATAGCTCCATACTTCCATAGCTCCAGTCAGAGAGTTGGCGAAAATTGCACTAAGTGCGAAAGCCCATTCATTTACAACGGCGTGTCCACAAGGCGGCGACATTTCCCCGTTACCGGTGGCTGCGCGGCGGGTGAGTGACAGAGCTTATCCGAGCGGCTGGAACTCTGCGCCGGCGTGGTCGAGCGTGAGGCCTCGGCCCTTTGGCTGCCTGGTACCTAAAACTTTTCCATTGATCCAGCCACGGAGGGTGCTGGCTGGTGGCTCCATACCTCCATAGCTCCATAGCACCAGAGCTCCATAGCTCCATAGCACCAGAGCTCCATGGCTTCAGAGCTCCATAGCACCATAGCTCCATACCTCCAGAGCTCCAGGGCTCCATAGCTCCATACCTCCAGAGCTCCATACCTCCAGAGCTCCATACCTCCAGAGCTCCATAGCACCAGAGCTCCATGGCTTCAGAGCTCCATAGCACCATAGCTCCATACCTCCAGAGCTCCAGGGCTCCATAGCTCCATACCTCCAGAGCTCCATAGCTCCATAGCACCAGAGCTCCATAGCTCCATAGCACCAGAGCTCCATACTTCCATAGCTCCATAGCTCCATACCTCCAGAGCTCCATAGCTCCATAGCTCCATACCTCCAGAGCTCCATAGCTCCATAGCTCCATAGCTCCATAGCACCAGAGCTCCATAGCTCCATAGCACCAGAGCTCCATACTTCCATAGCTCCAGGGCTCCATAGCTCCAGGGCTCCATAGCTCCATACCTCCAGAGCTCCATAGCTCCATACTTCCAGAGCTCCATAGCTCCATAGCACCAGAGCTCCATAGCTCCATAGCACCAGAGCTCCATAGCTCCATAGCACCAGAGCTCCATAGCTCCATAGCACCAGAGCTCCATAGCTCCATAGCTCCAGGGCTCCATAGCTCCATAGCTCCAGGGCTCCATAGCTCCATAGCTCCAGGGCTCCATAGCTCCATAGCTCCATACCTCCAGAGCTCCATACCTCCAGAGCTCCATACCTCCATAGCACCAGAGCTCCATAGCTCCAGGGCTCCAGGGCTCCATAGCTCCATACCTCCAGAGCTCCATAGCTCCATACTTCCAGAGCTCCATAGCTCCATAGCTCCATACTTCCATAGCTCCATAGCTCCATACTTCCATAGCACCTGAGCTCCATACCTCCAGAGCTCCATAGCTCCAGCCTGGGTGGCTGGTGGCTCCATAGCTCCATACTTCCATAGCTCTAAGTCAGAGAGTTGGCGAAAATTGCACTAAGTGCGAAAGCCCATTCATTTACAACGGCGTGTCCGCCAGGCGGCGACATTTCCCCGTTACCGGTGGCTGCGCGGCGGGTGAGTGACAGAGCTTATCCGAGCGGCTGGAACTCTGCGCCGGCGTGGTCGAGCGTGAGGCCTCGGCCCTTTGGCTGCCTGGTACCTAAAACACTTCCATTGATCCAGCCACGGAGGGTGCTGGCTGGTGGCTCCATACCTCCATAGCTCCATAGCACCAGAGCTCCATAGCTCCATAGCACCAGAGCTCCATGGCTTCAGAGCTCCATAGCACCATAGCTCCATACCTCCAGAGCTCCAGGGCTCCATAGCTCCATACCTCCAGAGCTCCATACCTCCAGAGCTCCATACCTCCAGAGCTCCATAGCACCAGAGCTCCATGGCTTCAGAGCTCCATAGCACCATAGCTCCATACCTCCAGAGCTCCAGGGCTCCATAGCTCCATACCTCCAGAGCTCCATACCTCCAGAGCTCCATACCTCCAGAGCTCCATAGCACCAGAGCTCCATGGCTTCAGAGCTCCATAGCACCATAGCTCCATACCTCCAGAGCTCCAGGGCTCCATAGCTCCATACCTCCAGAGCTCCATACCTCCAGAGCTCCAGAGCTCCATAGCACCAGAGCTCCATGGCTTCAGAGCTCCATAGCTCCATACCTCCAGAGCTCCAGGGCTCCATAGCTCCATACCTCCAGAGCTCCATACCTCCAGAGCTCCAGAGCTCCATAGCACCAGAGCTCCATGGCTTCAGAGCTCCATAGCACCATAGCTCCATACCTCCAGAGCTCCAGGGCTCCATAGCTCCATACCTCCAGAGCTCCATACCTCCAGAGCTCCATACCTCCAGAGCTCCATAGCTCCATAGCACCAGAGGTCCATAGCTCCATAGCACCAGAGCTCCATAGCACCAGAGCTCCATAGCACCAGAGCTCCATAGCTCCATAGCACCAGAGCTCCATAGCTCCATAGCACCAGAGCTCCATAGCTCCATAGCACCAGAGCTCCATACTTCCAGAGCTCCAGAGCTCCATAGCTCCATAGCACCAGAGCTCCATAGCTCCATAGCACCAGAGCTCCATGGCTTCAGAGCTCCATAGCACCATAGCTCCATACCTCCAGAGCTCCAGGGCTCCATAGCTCCATACCTCCAGAGCTCCATACCTCCAGAGCTCCATACCTCCAGAGCTCCATAGCACCAGAGCTCCATAGCTCCATAGCACCAGAGCTCCATAGCACCAGAGCTCCATAGCACCAGAGCTCCATAGCTCCATAGCACCAGAGCTCCATAGCTCCATATCACCAGAGCTCCATACTTCCAGAGCTCCATAGCTCCATAGCTCCATAGCACCAGAGCTCCATAGCTCCATAGCACCAGAGCTCCATAGCTCCATAGCACCAGAGCTCCATACTTCCATAGCTCCATAGCTCCATACCTCCAGAGCTCCATAGCTCCATAGCTCCATACCTCCAGAGCTCCATAGCTCCAGAGCTCCATAGCTCCATAGCTCCATAGCTCCATAGCACCAGAGCTCCATAGCTCCATAGCACCAGAGCTCCATACTTCCATAGCTCCAGGGCTCCATAGCTCCAGGGCTCCATACCTCCAGAGCTCCATAGCTCCATACTTCCAGAGCTCCATAGCTCCATACTTCCATAGCTCCATACTTCCATACCTCCATAGCTCCATACTTCCATAGCACCAGAGCTCCATACTTCCATAGCACCAGAGCTCCATACCTCCAGAGCTCCAGAGCTCCAGCCTGGGTGGCTGGTGGCTCCATAGCTCCATACTTCCATAGCTCTAAGTCAGAGAGTTGGCGAAAATTGCACTAAGTGCGAAAGCCCATTCATTTACAACGGCGTGTCCACAAGGCGGCGACATTTCCCCGTTACCGGTGGCTGCGCGGCGGGTGAGTGACAGAGCTTATCCGAGCGGCTGGAACTCTGCGCCGGCGTGGTCGAGCGTGAGGCCTCGGCCCTTTGGCTGCCTGGTACCTAAAACACTTCCATTGATCCAGCCACGGAGGGTGCTGGCTGGTGGCTCCATACCTCCATAGCTCCATAGCACCAGAGCTCCATAGCTCCATAGCACCAGAGCTCCATGGCTTCAGAGCTCCATAGCACCATAGCTCCATACCTCCAGAGCTCCAGGGCTCCATAGCTCCATACCTCCAGAGCTCCATACCTCCAGAGCTCCATACCTCCAGAGCTCCATAGCACCAGAGCTCCATGGCTTCAGAGCTCCATAGCACCATAGCTCCATACCTCCAGAGCTCCAGGGCTCCATAGCTCCATACCTCCAGAGCTCCATACCTCCAGAGCTCCATACCTCCAGAGCTCCATAGCACCAGAGCTCCATGGCTTCAGAGCTCCATAGCACCATAGCTCCATACCTCCAGAGCTCCAGGGCTCCATAGCTCCATACCTCCAGAGCTCCATACCTCCAGAGCTCCATACCTCCAGAGCTCCAGAGCTCCATAGCACCAGAGCTCCATGGCTTCAGAGCTCCATAGCACCATAGCTCCATACCTCCAGAGCTCCAGGGCTCCATAGCTCCATACCTCCAGAGCTCCATACCTCCAGAGCTCCAGAGCTCCATAGCACCAGAGCTCCATGGCTTCAGAGCTCCATAGCACCATAGCTCCATACCTCCAGAGCTCCAGGGCTCCATAGCTCCATACCTCCAGAGCTCCATACCTCCAGAGCTCCAGAGCTCCATAGCACCAGAGCTCCATGGCTTCAGAGCTCCATAGCACCATAGCTCCATACCTCCAGAGCTCCAGGGCTCCAAAGCTCCATACCTCCAGAGCTCCATACCTCCAGAGCTCCATACCTCCAGAGCTCCATAGCTCCATAGCACCAGAGCTCCAGAGCTCCATAGCACCAGAGCTCCATAGCACCAGAGCTCCATAGCACCAGAGCTCCATAGCTCCATAGCACCAGAGCTCCATAGCTCCATAGCACCAGAGCTCCATAGCTCCATAGCACCAGAGCTCCATACTTCCAGAGCTCCATAGCTCCATAGCACCAGAGCTCCATAGCTCCATAGCACCAGAGCTCCATAGCTCCATAGCACCAGAGCTCCATACTTCCATAGCTCCATAGCTCCATACCTCCAGAGCTCCATAGCTCCATAGCTCCATACCTCCAGAGCTCCATAGCTCCAGAGCTCCATAGCTCCATAGCACCAGAGCTCCATAGCTCCATAGCACCAGAGCTCCATACTTCCATAGCTCCAGGGCTCCATAGCTCCAGGGCTCCATAGCTCCATACCTCCAGAGCTCCATAGCTCCATACTTCCAGAGCTCCATAGCTCCATAGCACCAGAACTCCATAGCTCCATAGCACCAGAGCTCCATAGCTCCATAGCACCAGAGCTCCATAGCTCCATAGCACCAGAGCTCCATAGCTCCATAGCTCCAGGGCTCCATAGCTCCATAGCTCCAGGGCTCCATAGCTCCATAGCTCCAGGGCTCCATAGCTCCATAGCTCCATACCTCCAGAGCTCCATACCTCCAGAGCTCCATACCTCCATAGCACCAGAGCTCCATAGCTCCAGGGCTCCAGGGCTCCATAGCTCCATACCTCCAGAGCTCCATAGCTCCATACTTCCAGAGCTCCATAGCTCCATAGCTCCATACTTCCATAGCTCCATAGCTCCATACTTCCATAGCACCTGAGCTCCATACCTCCAGAGCTCCATAGCTCCAGCCTGGGTGGCTGGTGGCTCCATAGCTCCATACTTCCATAGCTCTAAGTCAGAGAGTTGGCGAAAATTGCACTAAGTGCGAAAGCCCATTCATTTACAACGGCGTGTCCACAAGGCGGCGACATTTCCCCGTTACCGGTGGCTGCGCGGCGGGTGAGTGACAGAGCTTATCCGAGCGGCTGGAACTCTGCGCCGGCGTGGTCGAGCGTGAGGCCTCGGCCCTTTGGCTGCCTGGTACCTAAAACACTTCCATTGATCCAGCCACGGAGGGTGCTGGCTGGTGGCTCCATACCTCCATAGCTCCATAGCACCAGAGCTCCATAGCTCCATAGCACCAGAGCTCCATGGCTTCAGAGCTCCATAGCACCATAGCTCCATACCTCCAGAGCTCCAGGGCTCCATAGCTCCATACCTCCAGAGCTCCATACCTCCAGAGCTCCATACCTCCAGAGCTCCATAGCACCAGAGCTCCATGGCTTCAGAGCTCCATAGCACCATAGCTCCATACCTCCAGAGCTCCAGGGCTCCATAGCTCCATACCTCCAGAGCTCCATACCTCCAGAGCTCCATACCTCCAGAGCTCCATAGCACCAGAGCTCCATGGCTTCAGAGCTCCATAGCACCATAGCTCCATACCTCCAGAGCTCCAGGGCTCCATAGCTCCATACCTCCAGAGCTCCATACCTCCAGAGCTCCAGAGCTCCATAGCACCAGAGCTCCATGGCTTCAGAGCTCCATAGCACCATAGCTCCATACCTCCAGAGCTCCAGGGCTCCATAGCTCCATACCTCCAGAGCTCCATACCTCCAGAGCTCCAGAGCTCCATAGCACCAGAGCTCCATGGCTTCAGAGCTCCATAGCACCATAGCTCCATACCTCCAGAGCTCCAGGGCTCCATAGCTCCATACCTCCAGAGCTCCATACCTCCAGAGCTCCATACCTCCAGAGCTCCATAGCTCCATAGCACCAGAGCTCCATAGCTCCATAGCACCAGAGCTCCATAGCACCAGAGCTCCATAGCACCAGAGCTCCATAGCTCCATAGCACCAGAGCTCCATAGCTCCATAGCACCAGAGCTCCATAGCTCCATAGCACCAGAGCTCCATACTTCCAGAGCTCCATAGCTCCATAGCTCCATAGCACCAGAGCTCCATAGCTCCATAGCACCAGAGCTCCATGGCTTCAGAGCTCCATAGCACCATAGCTCCATACCTCCAGAGCTCCAGGGCTCCATAGCTCCATACCTCCAGAGCTCCATACCTCCAGAGCTCCATACCTCCAGAGCTCCATAGCACCAGAGCTCCATAGCTCCATAGCACCAGAGCTCCATAGCACCAGAGCTCCATAGCACCAGAGCTCCATAGCTCCATAGCACCAGAGCTCCATAGCTCCATAGCACCAGAGCTCCATACTTCCAGAGCTCCATAGCTCCATAGCTCCATAGCACCAGAGCTCCATAGCTCCATAGCACCAGAGCTCCATAGCTCCATAGCACCAGAGCTCCATACTTCCATAGCTCCATAGCTCCATACCTCCAGAGCTCCATAGGTCCATAGCTCCATACCTCCGGAGCTCCATAGCTCCAGAGCTCCATAGCTCCATAGCTCCATAGCACCAGAGCTCCATAGCTCCATAGCACCAGAGCTCCATACTTCCATAGCTCCAGGGCTCCATAGCTCCAGGGCTCCATACCTCCAGAGCTCCATAGCTCCATACTTCCAGAGCTCCATAGCTCCATACTTCCATAGCTCCATACTTCCATACCTCCATAGCTCCATACTTCCATAGCACCAGAGCTCCATACTTCCATAGCACCAGAGCTCCATACCTCCAGAGCTCCAGAGCTCCAGCCTGGGTGGCTGGTGGCTCAATAGCTCCATACTTCCATAGCTCTAAGTCAGAGAGTTGGCGAAAATTGCACTAAGTGCGAAAGCCCATTCATTTACAACGGCGTGTCCACAAGGCGGCGACATTTCCCCGTTACCGGTGGCTGCGCGGCGGGTGAGTGACAGAGCTTATCCGAGCGGCTGGAACTCTGCGCCGGCGTGGTCGAGCGTGAGGCCTCGGCCCTTTGGCTGCCTGGTACCTAAAACACTTCCATTGATCCAGCCACGGAGGGTGCTGGCTGGTGGCTCCATACCTCCATAGCTCCATAGCACCAGAGCTCCATAGCTCCATAGCACCAGAGCTCCATGGCTTCAGAGCTCCATAGCACCATAGCTCCATACCTCCAGAGCTCCAGGGCTCCATAGCTCCATACCTCCAGAGCTCCATACCTCCAGAGCTCCATACCTCCAGAGCTCCATAGCACCAGAGCTCCATGGCTTCAGAGCTCCATAGCACCATAGCTCCATACCTCCAGAGCTCCAGGGCTCCATAGCTCCATACCTCCAGAGCTCCATACCTCCAGAGCTCCATACCTCCAGAGCTCCATAGCACCAGAGCTCCATGGCTTCAGAGCTCCATAGCACCATAGCTCCATACCTCCAGAGCTCCAGGGCTCCATAGCTCCATACCTCCAGAGCTCCATACCTCCAGAGCTCCATACCTCCAGAGCTCCAGAGCTCCATAGCACCAGAGCTCCATGGCTTCAGAGCTCCATAGCACCATAGCTCCATACCTCCAGAGCTCCAGGGCTCCATAGCTCCATACCTCCAGAGCTCCATACCTCCAGAGCTCCAGAGCTCCATAGCACCAGAGCTCCATGGCTTCAGAGCTCCATAGCACCATAGCTCCATACCTCCAGAGCTCCAGGGCTCCATAGCTCCATACCTCCAGAGCTCCATACCTCCAGAGCTCCAGAGCTCCATAGCACCAGAGCTCCATGGCTTCAGAGCTCCATAGCACCATAGCTCCATACCTCCAGAGCTCCAGGGCTCCAAAGCTCCATACCTCCAGAGCTCCATACCTCCAGAGCTCCATACCTCCAGAGCTCCATAGCTCCATAGCACCAGAGCTCCAGAGCTCCATAGCACCAGAGCTCCATAGCACCAGAGCTCCATAGCACCAGAGCTCCATAGCTCCATAGCACCAGAGCTCCATAGCTCCATAGCACCAGAGCTCCATAGCTCCATAGCACCAGAGCTCCATACTTCCAGAGCTCCATAGCTCCATAGCACCAGAGCTCCATAGCTCCATAGCACCAGAGCTCCATAGCTCCATAGCACCAGAGCTCCATACTTCCATAGCTCCATAGCTCCATACCTCCAGAGCTCCATAGCTCCATAGCTCCATACCTCCAGAGCTCCATAGCTCCAGAGCTCCATAGCTCCATAGCACCAGAGCTCCATAGCTCCATAGCACCAGAGCTCCATACTTCCATAGCTCCAGGGCTCCATAGCTCCAGGGCTCCATAGCTCCATACCTCCAGAGCTCCATAGCTCCATACTTCCAGAGCTCCATAGCTCCATAGCACCAGAACTCCATAGCTCCATAGCACCAGAGCTCCATAGCTCCATAGCACCAGAGCTCCATAGCTCCATAGCACCAGAGCTCCATAGCTCCATAGCTCCAGGGCTCCATAGCTCCATAGCTCCAGGGCTCCATAGCTCCATAGCTCCAGGGCTCCATAGCTCCATAGCTCCATACCTCCAGAGCTCCATACCTCCAGAGCTCCATACCTCCATAGCACCAGAGCTCCATAGCTCCAGGGCTCCAGGGCTCCATAGCTCCATACCTCCAGAGCTCCATAGCTCCATACTTCCAGAGCTCCATAGCTCCATAGCTCCATACTTCCATAGCTCCATAGCTCCATACTTCCATAGCACCTGAGCTCCATACCTCCAGAGCTCCATAGCTCCAGCCTGGGTGGCTGGTGGCTCCATAGCTCCATACTTCCATAGCTCTAAGTCAGAGAGTTGGCGAAAATTGCACTAAGTGCGAAAGCCCATTCATTTACAACGGCGTGTCCACAAGGCGGCGACATTTCCCCGTTACCGGTGGCTGCGCGGCGGGTGAGTGACAGAGCTTATCCGAGCGGCTGGAACTCTGCGCCGGCGTGGTCGAGCGTGAGGCCTCGGCCCTTTGGCTGCCTGGTACCTAAAACACTTCCATTGATCCAGCCACGGAGGGTGCTGGCTGGTGGCTCCATACCTCCATAGCTCCATAGCACCAGAGCTCCATAGCTCCATAGCACCAGAGCTCCATGGCTTCAGAGCTCCATAGCACCATAGCTCCATACCTCCAGAGCTCCAGGGCTCCATAGCTCCATACCTCCAGAGCTCCATACCTCCAGAGCTCCATACCTCCAGAGCTCCATAGCACCAGAGCTCCATGGCTTCAGAGCTCCATAGCACCATAGCTCCATACCTCCAGAGCTCCAGGGCTCCATAGCTCCATACCTCCAGAGCTCCATACCTCCAGAGCTCCATACCTCCAGAGCTCCATAGCACCAGAGCTCCATGGCTTCAGAGCTCCATAGCACCATAGCTCCATACCTCCAGAGCTCCAGGGCTCCATAGCTCCATACCTCCAGAGCTCCATACCTCCAGAGCTCCAGAGCTCCATAGCACCAGAGCTCCATGGCTTCAGAGCTCCATAGCACCATAGCTCCATACCTCCAGAGCTCCAGGGCTCCATAGCTCCATACCTCCAGAGCTCCATACCTCCAGAGCTCCAGAGCTCCATAGCACCAGAGCTCCATGGCTTCAGAGCTCCATAGCACCATAGCTCCATACCTCCAGAGCTCCAGGGCTCCATAGCTCCATACCTCCAGAGCTCCATACCTCCAGAGCTCCATACCTCCAGAGCTCCATAGCTCCATAGCACCAGAGCTCCATAGCTCCATAGCACCAGAGCTCCATAGCACCAGAGCTCCATAGCACCAGAGCTCCATAGCTCCATAGCACCAGAGCTCCATAGCTCCATAGCACCAGAGCTCCATAGCTCCATAGCACCAGAGCTCCATACTTCCAGAGCTCCATAGCTCCATAGCTCCATAGCACCAGAGCTCCATAGCTCCATAGCACCAGAGCTCCATGGCTTCAGAGCTCCATAGCACCATAGCTCCATACCTCCAGAGCTCCAGGGCTCCATAGCTCCATACCTCCAGAGCTCCATACCTCCAGAGCTCCATACCTCCAGAGCTCCATAGCACCAGAGCTCCATAGCTCCATAGCACCAGAGCTCCATAGCACCAGAGCTCCATAGCACCAGAGCTCCATAGCTCCATAGCACCAGAGCTCCATAGCTCCATAGCACCAGAGCTCCATACTTCCAGAGCTCCATAGCTCCATAGCTCCATAGCACCAGAGCTCCATAGCTCCATAGCACCAGAGCTCCATAGCTCCATAGCACCAGAGCTCCATACTTCCATAGCTCCATAGCTCCATACCTCCAGAGCTCCATAGGTCCATAGCTCCATACCTCCGGAGCTCCATAGCTCCAGAGCTCCATAGCTCCATAGCTCCATAGCACCAGAGCTCCATAGCTCCATAGCACCAGAGCTCCATACTTCCATAGCTCCAGGGCTCCATAGCTCCAGGGCTCCATACCTCCAGAGCTCCATAGCTCCATACTTCCAGAGCTCCATAGCTCCATACTTCCATAGCTCCATACTTCCATACCTCCATAGCTCCATACTTCCATAGCACCAGAGCTCCATACTTCCATAGCACCAGAGCTCCATACCTCCAGAGCTCCAGAGCTCCAGCCTGGGTGGCTGGTGGCTCAATAGCTCCATACTTCCATAGCTCTAAGTCAGAGAGTTGGCGAAAATTGCACTAAGTGCGAAAGCCCATTCATTTACAACGGCGTGTCCACAAGGCGGCGACATTTCCCCGTTACCGGTGGCTGCGCGGCGGGTGAGTGACAGAGCTTATCCGAGCGGCTGGAACTCTGCGCCGGCGTGGTCGAGCGTGAGGCCTCGGCCCTTTGGCTGCCTGGTACCTAAAACACTTCCATTGATCCAGCCACGGAGGGTGCTGGCTGGTGGCTCCATACCTCCATAGCTCCATAGCACCAGAGCTCCATAGCTCCATAGCACCAGAGCTCCATGGCTTCAGAGCTCCATAGCACCATAGCTCCATACCTCCAGAGCTCCAGGGCTCCATAGCTCCATACCTCCAGAGCTCCATACCTCCAGAGCTCCATACCTCCAGAGCTCCATAGCACCAGAGCTCCATGGCTTCAGAGCTCCATAGCACCATAGCTCCATACCTCCAGAGCTCCAGGGCTCCATAGCTCCATACCTCCAGAGCTCCATACCTCCAGAGCTCCATACCTCCAGAGCTCCAGAGCTCCATAGCACCAGAGCTCCATGGCTTCAGAGCTCCATAGCACCATAGCTCCATACCTCCAGAGTTCCAGGGCTCCATAGCTCCATACCTCCAGAGCTCCATACCTCCAGAGCTCCAGAGCTCCATAGCACCAGAGCTCCATGGCTTCAGAGCTCCATAGCACCATAGCTCCATACCTCCAGAGCTCCAGGGCTCCATAGCTCCATACCTCCAGAGCTCCATACCTCCAGAGCTCCAGAGCTCCATAGCACCAGAGCTCCATGGCTTCAGAGCTCCATAGCACCATAGCTCCATACCTCCAGAGCTCCAGGGCTCCAAAGCTCCATACCTCCAGAGCTCCATACCTCCAGAGCTCCATACCTCCAGAGCTCCATAGCTCCATAGCACCAGAGCTCCATAGCTCCATAGCACCAGAGCTCCATAGCACCAGAGCTCCATAGCACCAGAGCTCCATAGCTCCATAGCACCAGAGCTCCATAGCTCCATAGCACCAGAGCTCCATAGCTCCATAGCACCAGAGCTCCATACTTCCAGAGCTCCATAGCTCCATAGCTCCATAGCACCAGAGCTCCATAGCTCCATAGCACCAGAGCTCCATAGCTCCATAGCACCAGAGCTCCATACTTCCATAGCTCCATACCTCCAGAGCTCCATAGCTCCATAGCTCCATACCTCCAGAGCTCCATAGCTCCAGAGCTCCATAGCTCCATAGCACCAGAGCTCCATAGCTCCATAGCACCAGAGCTCCATACTTCCATAGCTCCAGGGCTCCATAGCTCCAGGGCTCCATATCTCCATACCTCCAGAGCTCCATAGCTCCATACTTCCAGAGCTCCATAGCTCCATAGCACCAGAGCTCCATAGCTCCATAGCACCAGAGCTCCATAGCTCCATAGCACCAGAGCTCCATAGCTCCATAGCACCAGAGCTCCATAGCTCCATAGCTCCAGGGCTCCATAGCTCCATAGCTCCAGGGCTCCATAGCTCCATAGCTCCAGGGCTCCATAGCTCCATAGCTCCATACCTCCAGAGCTCCATACCTCCAGAGCTCCATACCTCCATAGCACCAGAGCTCCATAGCTCCAGGGCTCCAGGGCTCCATAGCTCCATACCTCCAGAGCTCCATAGCTCCATACTTCCAGAGCTCCATAGCTCCATAGCTCCATACTTCCATAGCTCCATAGCTCCATACTTCCATAGCACCTGAGCTCCATACCTCCAGAGCTCCATAGCTCCAGCCTGGGTGGCTGGTGGCTCCATAGCTCCATACTTCCATAGCTCTAAGTCAGAGAGTTGGCGAAAATTGCACTAAGTGCGAAAGCCCATTCATTTACAACGGCGTGTCCGCCAGGCGGCGACATTTCCCCGTTACCGGTGGCTGCGCGGCGGGTGAGTGACAGAGCTTATCCGAGCGGCTGGAACTCTGCGCCGGCGTGGTCGAGCGTGAGGCCTCGGCCCTTTGGCTGCCTGGTACCTAAAACACTTCCATTGATCCAGCCACGGAGGGTGCTGGCTGGTGGCTCCATACCTCCATAGCTCCATAGCACCAGAGCTCCATAGCTCCATAGCACCAGAGCTCCATGGCTTCAGAGCTCCATAGCACCATAGCTCCATACCTCCAGAGCTCCAGGGCTCCATAGCTCCATACCTCCAGAGCTCCATACCTCCAGAGCTCCATAGCACCAGAGCTCCATGGCTTCAGAGCTCCATAGCACCATAGCTCCATACCTCCAGAGCTCCAGGGCTCCATAGCTCCATACCTCCAGAGCTCCATACCTCCAGAGCTCCATACCTCCAGAGCTCCATAGCACCAGAGCTCCATGGCTTCAGAGCTCCAGGGCTCCATAGCTCCATACCTCCAGAGCTCCAGGGCTCCATAGCTCCATACCTCCAGAGCTCCATACCTCCAGAGCTCCATACCTCCAGAGCTCCAGAGCTCCATAGCACCAGAGCTCCATGGCTTCAGAGCTCCATAGCTCCATACCTCCAGAGCTCCAGGGCTCCATAGCTCCATACCTCCAGAGCTCCATACCTCCAGAGCTCCAGAGCTCCATAGCACCAGAGCTCCATGGCTTCAGAGCTCCATAGCACCATAGCTCCATACCTCCAGAGCTCCAGGGCTCCATAGCTCCATACCTCCAGAGCTCCATACCTCCAGAGCTCCAGAGCTCCATAGCACCAGAGCTCCATGGCTTCAGAGCTCCATAGCACCATAGCTCCATACCTCCAGAGCTCCAGGGCTCCATAGCTCCATACCTCCAGAGCTCCATACCTCCAGAGCTCCATACCTCCAGAGCTCCATAGCTCCATAGCACCAGAGCTCCATAGCTCCATAGCACCAGAGCTCCATAGCACCATAGCTCCATAGCACCAGAGCTCCATACTTCCAGAGCTCCATAGCTCCATAGCTCCATAGCACCAGAGCTCCATAGCTCCATAGCACCAGAGCTCCATAGCTCCATAGCACCAGAGCTCCATACTTCCATAGCTCCATAGCTCCATACCTCCAGAGCTCCATAGCTCCATAGCTCCATACCTCCAGAGCTCCATAGCTCCAGAGCTCCATAGCTCCATAGCTCCATAGCACCAGAGCTCCATAGCTCCATAGCACCAGAGCTCCATACTTCCATAGCTCCAGGGCTCCATAGCTCCAGGGCTCCATACCTCCAGAGCTCCATAGCTCCATACTTCCAGAGCTCCATAGCTCCATACTTCCATAGCTCCATACTTCCATACCTCCATAGCTCCATACTTCCATAGCACCAGAACTCCATACTTCCATAGCACCAGAGCTCCATACCTCCAGAGCTCCAGAGCTCCAGCCTGGGT
Organism: Syngnathus leptorhynchus; assembly: GCF_054491065.1. Taxonomy (NCBI): domain Eukaryota; kingdom Metazoa; phylum Chordata; class Actinopteri; order Syngnathiformes; family Syngnathidae; genus Syngnathus; species Syngnathus leptorhynchus. Next base: position 8,102 of record NW_028232123.1, on the reverse strand, counting down.
GGCTGGTGGCTCCATAGCTCCATACTTCCATAGCTCTAAGTCAGAGAGTTGGCGAAAATTGCACTAAGTGCGAAAGCCCATTCATTTACAACGGCGTGTCCACAAGGCGGCGACATTTCCCCGTTACCGGTGGCTGCGCGGCGGGTGAGTGACAGAGCTTATCCGAGCGGCTGGAACTCTGCGCCGGCGTGGTCGAGCGTGAGGCCTCGGCCCTTTGGCTGCCTGGTACCTAAAACACTTCCATTGATCCAGCCACGGAGGGTGCTGGCTGGTGGCTCCATACCTCCATAGCTCCATAGCACCATACCTCCAGAGCTCCATAGCACCAGAGCTCCATGGCTTCAGAGCTCCATAGCACCATAGCTCCATACCTCCAGAGCTCCAGGGCTCCATAGCTCCATACCTCCAGAGCTCCATACCTCCAGAGCTCCATACCTCCAGAGCTCCAGAGCTCCATAGCACCAGAGCTCCATGGCTTCAGAGCTCCATAGCACCATAGCTCCATACCTCCAGAGCTCCAGGGCTCCATAGCTCCATACCTCCAGAGCTCCATACCTCCAGAGCTCCAGAGCTCCATAGCACCAGAGCTCCATGGCTTCAGAGCTCCATAGCACCATAGCTCCATACCTCCAGAGCTCCAGGGCTCCATAGCTCCATACCTCCAGAGCTCCAGAGCTCCATAGCACCAGAGCTCCATGGCTTCAGAGCTCCATAGCACCATAGCTCCATACTTCCAGAGCTCCAGGGCTCCAAAGCTCCATACCTCCAGAGCTCCATACCTCCAGAGCTCCATACCTCCAGAGCTCCATAGCTCCATAGCACCAGAGCTCCATAGCTCCATAGCACCAGAGCTCCATAGCACCAGAGCTCCATAGCACCAGAGCTCCATAGCTCCATAGCACCAGAGCTCCATAGCTCCATAGCACCAGAGCTCCATAGCTCCATAGCACCAGAGCTCCATACTTCCAGAGCTCCATAGCTCCATAGCTCCATAGCACCAGAGCTCCATAGCTCCATAGCACCAGAGCTCCATAGCTCCATAGCACCAGAGCTCCATACTTCCATAGCTCCATAGCTCCATACCTCCAGAGCTCCATAGCTCCATAGCTCCATACCTCCAGAGCTCCATAGCTCCAGAGCTCCATAGCTCCATAGCACCAGAGCTCCATAGCTCCATAGCACCAGAGCTCCATACTTCCATAGCTCCAGGGCTCCATAGCTCCAGGGCTCCATAGCTCCATACCTCCAGAGCTCCATAGCTCCATACTTCCAGAGCTCCATAGCTCCATAGCACCAGAGCTCCATAGCTCCATAGCACCAGAGCTCCATAGCTCCATAGCACCAGAGCTCCATAGCTCCATAGCACCAGAGCTCCATAGCTCCATAGCTCCAGGGCTCCATAGCTCCATAGCTCCAGGGCTCCATAGCTCCATAGCTCCAGGGCTCCATAGCTCCATAGCTCCATACCTCCAGAGCTCCATACCTCCAGAGCTCCATACCTCCATAGCACCAGAGCTCCATAGCTCCAGGGCTCCAGGGCTCCATAGCTCCATACCTCCAGAGCTCCATAGCTCCATACTTCCAGAGCTCCATAGCTCCATAGCTCCATACTTCCATAGCTCCATAGCTCCATACTTCCATAGCACCTGAGCTCTATACCTCCAGAGCTCCATAGCTCCAGCCTGGGTGGCTGGTGGCTCCATAGCTCCATACTTCCATAGCTCTAAGTCAGAGAGTTGGCGAAAATTGCACTAAGTGCGAAAGCCCATTCATTTACAACGGCGTGTCCGCCAGGCGGCGACATTTCCCCGTTACCGGTGGCTGCGCGGCGGGTGAGTGACAGAGCTTATCCGAGCGGCTGGAACTCTGCGCCGGCGTGGTCGAGCGTGAGGCCTCGGCCCTTTGGCTGCCTGGTACCTAAAACACTTCCATTGATCCAGCCACGGAGGGTGCTGGCTGGTGGCTCCATACCTCCATAGCTCCATAGCACCAGAGCTCCATAGCTCCATAGCACCAGAGCTCCATGGCTTCAGAGCTCCATAGCACCATAGCTCCATACCTCCAGAGCTCCAGGGCTCCATAGCTCCATACCTCCAGAGCTCCATACCTCCAGAGCTCCATACCTCCAGAGCTCCATAGCACCAGAGCTCCATGGCTTCAGAGCTCCATAGCACCATAGCTCCATACCTCCAGAGCTCCAGGGCTCCATAGCTCCATACCTCCAGAGCTCCATACCTCCAGAGCTCCATACCTCCAGAGCTCCATAGCACCAGAGCTCCATGGCTTCAGAGCTCCATAGCACCATAGCTCCATACCTCCAGAGCTCCAGGGCTCCATAGCTCCATACCTCCAGAGCTCCATACCTCCAGAGCTCCATACCTCCAGAGCTCCAGAGCTCCATAGCACCAGAGCTCCATGGCTTCAGAGCTCCATAGCTCCATACCTCCAGAGCTCCAGGGCTCCATAGCTCCATACCTCCAGAGCTCCATACCTCCAGAGCTCCAGAGCTCCATAGCACCAGAGCTCCATGGCTTCAGAGCTCCATAGCACCATAGCTCCATACCTCCAGAGCTCCAGGGCTCCATAGCTCCATACCTCCAGAGCTCCATACCTCCAGAGCTCCATACCTCCAGAGCTCCATAGCACCAGAGCTCCATAGCTCCATAGCACCAGAGCTCCATAGCACCAGAGCTCCATAGCACCAGAGCTCCATAGCTCCATAGCACCAGAGCTCCATAGCTCCATACCTCCAGAGCTCCATACCTCCAGAGCTCCATACCTCCAGAGCTCCATAGCACCAGAGCTCCATGGCTTCAGAGCTCCATAGCACCATAGCTCCATACCTCCAGAGCTCCAGGGCTCCATAGCTCCATACCTCCAGAGCTCCATACCTCCAGAGCTCCATACCTCCAGAGCTCCATAGCACCAGAGCTCCATGGCTTCAGAGCTCCATAGCACCATAGCTCCATACCTCCAGAGCTCCAGGGCTCCATAGCTCCATACCTCCAGAGCTCCATACCTCCAGAGCTCCATACCTCCAGAGCTCCAGAGCTCCATAGCACCAGAGCTCCATGGCTTCAGAGCTCCATAGCTCCATACCTCCAGAGCTCCAGGGCTCCATAGCTCCATACCTCCAGAGCTCCATACCTCCAGAGCTCCAGAGCTCCATAGCACCAGAGCTCCATGGCTTCAGAGCTCCATAGCACCATAGCTCCATACCTCCAGAGCTCCAGGGCTCCATAGCTCCATACCTCCAGAGCTCCATACCTCCAGAGCTCCATACCTCCAGAGCTCCATAGCTCCATAGCACCAGAGCTCCATAGCTCCATAGCACCAGAGCTCCATAGCACCAGAGCTCCATAGCACCAGAGCTCCATAGCTCCATAGCACCAGAGCTCCATAGCTCCATAGCACCAGAGCTCCATAGCTCCATAGCACCAGAGCTCCATACTTCCAGAGCTCCATAGCTCCATAGCTCCATAGCACCAGAGCTCCATAGCTCCATAGCACCAGAGCTCCATGGCTTCAGAGCTCCATAGCACCATAGCTCCATACCTCCAGAGCTCCAGGGCTCCATAGCTCCATACCTCCAGAGCTCCATACCTCCAGAGCTCCATAGCACCAGAGCTCCATAGCTCCATAGCACCAGAGCTCCATAGCACCAGAGCTCCATAGCACCAGAGCTCCATAGCTCCATAGCACCAGAGCTCCATAGCTCCATAGCACCAGAGCTCCATACTTCCAGAGCTCCATAGCTCCATAGCTCCATAGCACCAGAGCTCCATAGCTCCATAGCACCAGAGCTCCATAGCTCCATAGCACCAGAGCTCCATACTTCCATAGCTCCAGAGCTCCATAGCTCCATAGCTCCATACCTCCAGAGCTCCATAGCTCCAGAGCTCCATAGCTCCATAGCTCCATAGCATCAGAGCTCCATAGCTCCATAGCACCAGAGCTCCATACTTCCATAGCTCCAGGGCTCCATAGCTCCAGGGCTCCATACCTCCAGAGCTCCATAGCTCCATACTTCCAGAGCTCCATAGCTCCATACTTCCATAGCTCCATACTTCCATACCTCCATAGCTCCATACTTCCATAGCACCAGAGCTCCATACTTCCATAGCACCAGAGCTCCATACCTCCAGAGCTCCAGAGCTCCAGCCTGGGTGGCTGGTGGCTCCATAGCTCCATACTTCCATAGCTCTAAGTCAGAGAGTTGGCGAAAATTGCACTAAGTGCGAAAGCCCATTCATTTACAACGGCGTGTCCACAAGGCGGCGACATTTCCCCGTTACCGGTGGCTGCGCGGCGGGTGAGTGACAGAGCTTATCTGAGCGGCTGGAACTCTGCGCCGGCGTGGTCGAGCGTGAGGCCTCGGCCCTTTGGCTGCCTGGTACCTAAAACACTTCCATTGATCCAGCCACGGAGGGTGCTGGCTGGTGGCTCCATACCTCCATAGCTCCATAGCACCAGAGCTCCATAGCTCCATAGCACCAGAGCTCCATGGCTTCAGAGCTCCATAGCACCATAGCTCCATACCTCCAGAGCTCCAGGGCTCCAAAGCTCCATACCTCCAGAGCTCCATACCTCCAGAGCTCCATACCTCCAGAGCTCCATAGCTCCATAGCACCAGAGCTCCATAGCTCCATAGCACCAGAGCTCCATAGCACCATAGCTCCATAGCACCAGAGCTCCATAGCTCCATAGCACCAGAGCTCCATAGCTCCATAGCACCAGAGCTCCATAGCTCCATAGCACCAGAGCTCCATACTTCCAGAGCTCCATAGCTCCATAGCTCCATAGCACCAGAGCTCCATAGCTCCATAGCACCAGAGCTCCATAGCTCCATAGCACCAGAGCTCCATACTTCCATAGCTCCATAGCTCCATACCTCCAGAGCTCCATAGCTCCATACCTCCAGAGCTCCATAGCTCCAGAGCTCCATAGCTCCATAGCACCAGAGCTCCATAGCTCCATAGCACCAGAGCTCCATACTTCCATAGCTCCAGGGCTCCATAGCTCCAGGGCTCCATAGCTCCATACCTCCAGAGCTCCATAGCTCCATACCTCCAGAGCTCCATAGCTCCATACTTCCAGAGCTCCATAGCTCCATAGCACCAGAGCTCCATAGCTCCATAGCACCAGAGCGCCATAGCTCCATAGCACCAGAGCTCCATAGCTCCATAGCACCAGAGCTCCATAGCTCCATAGCTCCAGGGCTCCATAGCTCCATAGCTCCAGGGCTCCATAGCTCCATAGCTCCAGGGCTCCATAGCTCCAGGGCTCCAGGGCTCCATAGCTCCATACCTCCAGAGCTCCATAGCTCCATACTTCCAGAGCTCCATAGCTCCATAGCTCCATACTTCCATAGCTCCATAGCTCCATACTTCCATAGCACCAGAGCTCCATACCTCCAGAGCTCCATAGCTCCAGCCTGGGTGGCTGGTGGCTCCATAGCTCCATACTTCCATAGCTCCAGTCAGAGAGTTGGCGAAAATTGCACTAAGTGCGAAAGCCCATTCATTTACAACGGCGTGTCCACAAGGCGGCGACATTTCCCCGTTACCGGTGGCTGCGCGGCGGGTGAGTGACAGAGCTTATCCGAGCGGCTGGAACTCTGCGCCGGCGTGGTCGAGCGTGAGGCCTCGGCCCTTTGGCTGCCTGGTACCTAAAACACTTCCATTGATCCAGCCACGGAGGGTGCTGGCTGGTGGCTCCATACCTCCATAGCTCCATAGCACCAGAGCTCCATAGCTCCATAGCACCAGAGCTCCATGGCTTCAGAGCTCCATAGCACCATAGCTCCATACCTCCAGAGCTCCAGGGCCATAGCTCCATACCTCCAGAGCTCCATACCTCCAGAGCTCCATACCTCCAGAGCTCCATAGCACCAGAGCTCCATGGCTTCAGAGCTCCATAGCACCATAGCTCCATACCTCCAGAGCTCCAGGGCTCCATAGCTCCATACCTCCAGAGCTCCATACCTCCAGAGCTCCATACCTCCAGAGCTCCAGAGCTCCATAGCACCAGAGCTCCATGGCTTCAGAGCTCCATAGCACCATAGCTCCATACCTCCAGAGCTCCAGGGCTCCATAGCTCCATACCTCCAGAGCTCCATACCTCCAGAGCTCCATACCTCCAGAGCTCCATAGCTCCATAGCACCAGAGGTCCATAGCTCCATAGCACCAGAGCTCCATAGCACCAGAGCTCCATAGCACCAGAGCTCCATAGCTCCATAGCACCAGAGCTCCATAGCTCCATAGCACCAGAGCTCCATAGCTCCATAGCACCAGAGCTCCATACTTCCAGAGCTCCATAGCTCCATAGCTCCATAGCACCAGAGCTCCATAGCTCCATAGCACCAGAGCTCCATGGCTTCAGAGCTCCATAGCACCATAGCTCCATACCTCCAGAGCTCCAGGGCTCCATAGCTCCATACCTCCAGAGCTCCATACCTCCAGAGCTCCATACCTCCAGAGCTCCATAGCACCAGAGCTCCATAGCTCCATAGCACCAGAGCTCCATAGCACCAGAGCTCCATAGCACCAGAGCTCCATAGCTCCATAGCACCAGAGCTCCATAGCTCCATATCACCAGAGCTCCATACTTCCAGAGCTCCATAGCTCCATAGCTCCATAGCACCAGAGCTCCATAGCTCCATAGCACCAGAGCTCCATAGCTCCATAGCACCAGAGCTCCATACTTCCATAGCTCCATAGCTCCATACCTCCAGAGCTCCATAGCTCCATAGCTCCATACCTCCAGAGCTCCATAGCTCCAGAGCTCCATAGCTCCATAGCTCCATAGCTCCATAGCACCAGAGCTCCATAGCTCCATAGCACCAGAGCTCCATACTTCCATAGCTCCAGGGCTCCATAGCTCCAGGGCTCCATACCTCCATAGCTCCATAGCTCCATACTTCCAGAGCTCCATAGCTCCATACTTCCATAGCTCCATACTTCCATACCTCCATAGCTCCATACTTCCATAGCACCAGAGCTCCATACTTCCATAGCACCAGAGCTCCATACCTCCAGAGCTCCAGAGCTCCAGCCTGGGTGGCTGGTGGCTCCATAGCTCCATACTTCCATAGCTCTAAGTCAGAGAGTTGGCGAAAATTGCACTAAGTGCGAAAGCCCATTCATTTACAACGGCGTGTCCACAAGGCGGCGACATTTCCCCGTTACCGGTGGCTGCGCGGCGGGTGAGTGACAGAGCTTATCCGAGCGGCTGGAACTCTGCGCCGGCGTGGTCGAGCGTGAGGCCTCGGCCCTTTGGCTGCCTGGTACCTAAAACACTTCCATTGATCCAGCCACGGAGGGTGCTGGCTGGTGGCTCCATACCTCCATAGCTCCATAGCACCAGAGCTCCATAGCTCCATAGCACCAGAGCTCCATGGCTTCAGAGCTCCATAGCACCATAGCTCCATACCTCCAGAGCTCCAGGGCTCCATAGCTCCATACCTCCAGAGCTCCATACCTCCAGAGCTCCATACCTCCAGAGCTCCATAGCACCAGAGCTCCATGGCTTCAGAGCTCCATAGCACCATAGCTCCATACCTCCAGAGCTCCAGGGCTCCATAGCTCCATACCTCCAGAGCTCCATACCTCCAGAGCTCCATACCTCCAGAGCTCCAAAACTCCATAGCACCAGAGCTCCATGGCTTCAGAGCTCCATAGCACCATAGCTCCATACCTCCAGAGCTCCAGGGCTCCATAGCTCCATACCTCCAGAGCTCCATACCTCCAGAGCTCCAGAGCTCCATAGCACCAGAGCTCCATGGCTTCAGAGCTCCATAGCACCATAGCTCCATACCTCCAGAGCTCCAGGGCTCCATAGCTCCATACCTCCAGAGCTCCATACCTCCAGAGCTCCAGAGCTCCATAGCACCAGAGCTCCATGGCTTCAGAGCTCCATAGCACCATAGCTCCATACCTCCAGAGCTCCAGGGCTCCAAAGCTCCATACCTCCAGAGCTCCATACCTCCAGAGCTCCATACCTCCAGAGCTCCATAGCTCCATAGCACCAGAGCTCCATAGCTCCATAGCACCAGAGCTCCATAGCACCAGAGCTCCATAGCACCAGAGCTCCATAGCTCCAT